>NC_053025.1:433423282-433723282 GCF_003073215.2 Triticum urartu | reverse complement strand
GGGTCCGATCACATTCACTTAGTTCAAAAGATTCAACCAAGAAGACATAGCTATAAGTGAATGTTGTAGAGGACAAAACACTTGAGCATACATATCTATTTAATCAACGTAATGAAGATAATCAAGAAGACATATTGAGTTCGAAGCCAAGTTAAATGTGAAGATATTGCAAGGTAACGCCATGAGTTAAACACTTCAAAATGGAACGTTTGGTGGTGGCGTTACCCACCGTATAGGAAGTATTAGACCCAGACACGGCGCACAATTATCGTGGCGCTCTAAAGTCAAATTCCACATTAATGTATTCACACTTAGAATATATGTCTTCATTGATTGAAGATATACTTTACTTTGTGTGTTGCACATCTAAGTCATCAATATGCATAAGTGTTAGGATGTGTGCCTGATCACAGGACATTTGAGGATTCCAGGATATTTAGCTCACACCGTAACTTGCAAAACCTCTTCTCATCCAAGGGCTTGGTGAAGATATCTGCCAATTGCTCTTCAGTGTTGACGTGTATGATATCAATGTCTTCCTTCACAACATGATCTCTGAGAAAGTGATGACGAATTTCAATGTGCTTTGTCTTCGAGTGCTGAACTGGGTTGTTGGAAATCTTGATGGCGCTTTCGTTGTCGCAGTAAAGTGGCACTTGCTTCAGATGAATGCCATAATCCTTGAGTGTTTGCTTCATCCACAGAAGCTGAGCGCAGCAAGATCCAGCAGCAATGTATTCAGATTCAGCAGTGGAGAGAGATACACAGTTCTGCTTCTTTGAAGACCAACATACAAGTGATCGTCCCAGAAAGTGACATGTGCCTGATGTAGACTTGCGATCAACTTTGTCACCAGCATAATCAGCATCCGAAAATCCAACCAAATCAAACTCTGAGCCCTTTGGATACCATAATCCTAGAGTTGGGGTGTGAGCCAAATATCGAAGAATTCGCTTCACAGCTAAGTGATGCGACTCCTTTGGTGCCGCTTGAAATCGAGCAGACATGCAAACACTAAGCATGATATCTGGCCTAGATGCACATAAATAAAGCAAAGACCCAATCATGGAGCGGTATGCCTTTTGATCGAACTCTTTACCATTGTCGTCAGGATCTAGATGATGTTTGGCTGGCATCGGTGTTGTGAAGCCTTTGCAGTCTTGCATACCGAACTTCTTCAGGCAATCTTTGAGATACTTCTCTTGAGATATGAAGATGCCATTGCGCTGTTGTCGTATTTGAAGGCCAAGGAAGAACTTCAGCTCCCCCATCATGGACATCTGACATTGCTCTTGCATCATATATCCAAACTCTTCACTGTACTTCTGATTGGTGCAGCCGAAGATAATGTCATCCACATATATTTGGCATACAAACAGTTCACCATCGTATGTCTTCGTGAAAAGAGTGGGATCCAGGGAACCAGGTATGAAGCCTTTGCTCTTCAGAAAGTGCTTGAGTGTGTCATACCAGGCCCTAGGGGCTTGTTTGAGGCCATACAGTGCCTTGTTGAGCTTGTATACCATATCAGGATGTTTTGGATTTTCAAAGCCAGGCGGTTGTGCAACATACACTTCTTCTTCAATCTTGCCATTGAGAAAGGCACTTTTCACATCCATTTGATATAGAAGTATGTTATGATGATTTGCATAGGCCAGCAGTATGCGTATGGCTTCAAGTCTGACAGCCTGCCTTATAATGAATTGAAGACCTTGATTTGATGAATCTCATAATCCATGGTGCATAAGGCTTCAACTCAAAAGATGACAGAGCAACATTGGCCAAAGTCCTCATGAAGAAATCATGGTAATCGATAGGAATACCATGTATGATATTGAACATCAGATTCTTCATTATGCCAACAACCTCTTCTTCATCAGAGTTGTGGCCCTTGATCGGACTGAGGGTTTTGGTCAATATTCTATATACTGTCCTTGGCACATAAAGCAATTCCTTGACGAGGAATGTGGTCCTTGGAGCTTGTCTAGGCTTCAAAGGCTTCATCAGCACTTGCATCAGATGATTTGAAAGTTCAGGTTCTGCATACATGAGTCTGGCACTTTCAGTGGGAGGACTGGCTGGGACGACATGAAGCAATTCAGAGGCTGGTGCTTTGTAGTGAGTATTTTCAGACATCCAGTCGAGCACCCATGAATTCATATCTTCAACATTGCGAGTGATGTGTAGCGTTGCATAGAATTGAAGAAGAGTTCTTCATTCCAGTTGCAAATGTCAGTGCAGAGGTTGAGCAGTCCAGCGTCATGAAGAACACTGAGGACAGGGGTGAAGCATGGAAGAGACTCCATATCCACATGAGGAATTTGATGATGTTCAAAAACCTTGTCTTTATCAAATACCAGTGAGGAATATAAATTCATTTGGCTGGCTGTCTAGAAGTGCTTGCGACGAAGTCTAGCAGTCATAAGGATTATAATCTGAGAAGAAATGATGCTCAACAAAGAAATCATCAGCTTTGTATTTTTGCTTCTTGGTGTGAGGATTCTGTGGCTTGGGCAGAAGATTAATAGTTGAAGTCTTGACTGCCTCTTGTTGCATAACCTCTGGAGCCACAGGCTGAGGAATTTCAGTAGCTGGTTCAGCAACAGCAACCTTGGCCTCCATTTCTTCAGTGTTAGAGTCAGACCATCCGGTGGAGCCGCATCGTAATGAACAACGTGGAGTGCAAGTCAAGAAACTACCAAATAGATTGTTTCCATCTCTGTTGGTCTATTTGTATTGTACACAAACTCTGTAATTTCTGGATGCATATATATACAAGGAGGCTATACCGTGGCTGGCATTGAGCCGCCCGGTGTATTCCAATTTACATGGTATCAGGCCACATCGTTCCTCTCCTATCAAGACTCGATCTCAAAACCTAATCGCCGCCGCCGTTGCTGCTTCCCACAGCCTCCTTCTTCTCTACCACCATGAACGCTGACGACCTCAAGAAGCTCGAAGAGGAGCTCAGGCAACACGAGTCCATCATCAAAACTCGCGAGGAAGAACTCCAGCATCTTGCCGAGGAGTGCGGCAAGACAGTTCTCGCATCCACCCCTGCACCTGTTCCTGCATCGTCCTCCTATGCTGCTTCAATCACGACATATGTTCCCATCACTCTTGGTCTTCAACACTCCAACTACGCCATGTGGCGTGAGCTTTTTCTCGTGGCCCTCGGGCGCTACGGCCTCTCCAGCCACGTCGTCGGCGCCGCCAACGCCACCCCCTCCGAGACGTCGCCTACCTCGGACTGGGGACGCGATGAGTACACGGTGTTGGGGAACGTAGTATTTCAAAATTTTTGCCTACGATCACGCAAGATCTATCTAGGAGAAGCATATCAACGAGCGGGGAGAGTGTGTCTACGTACCCTCGTAGACCGAAAGCGGAAGCGTTAAGTAACGCGGTTGATGTAGTCGAACGTCTTCGCGATCCAACCGATCAAGTATCGAACGCACGACACCTCCGCGATCTGCACACGTTCAGCTCGGTGACATCCCTCGAACTCTAGATCCAGCTGAGGCCGAGGGAGAGTTTCATCAGCACGACGGCGTGGTGACGGTGATGATGAAGTTACCGACGCAGGACTTCGCCTAAGCACTACGACAATATGACCGAGGTGTGTTTCTGTGGAGGGGGGCACCACACACGGCTAAAACAATTGTCAACTTGTGTGTCTATGGGGTGCCCCCTCCCCCGTATACAAAGGAGTGGAGGAGGGGGAGGGCCGGCCTCCTAGGGCGTGCCCCAAGGGGGGATTCCTACTCCTACTAGGAGTAGGTTTCCCCCCTTTCCTAGTCCAACTAGGAGGGCGAAGGAAGGGAAGAGGGAGAGAAGGAGGCCCCCCCAAACCCTACTCCAATTCGGATTCGGCCTAGGGGGGCGCACACCACACCTGGCCGCCTCCTCCTCTCTTCCACTATGGCCCATCAAGGCCCAATAACTCCCCGAGGGATTCGGTAACCCCCCGGTACTCCGGTAAATGCCCGAACTAATCCGAAACCTTTCTTGTGTCCAAACATAACCTTCCAATATATCAATCTTCATGTCTCAACCATTTCGAGACTCCTCGTCATGTCCGTGATCACATCCTGGACTCCGAACTACCTTCGGTACACCAAAACACATAAACTCATAATACCGATCGTCATCTAACGTTAAGCGTGCGGACCCTACGGGTTCGAGAACTATGTAGACATGACCGAGACTCATCTCCAGTCAATAACCAATAGCGGAACCTGGATGCTCATATTGGTTCCTACATATTCTACGAAGATCTTTATTGGTCAAACCGCATAACAACATACGTTGTTCCCTTTGTCATCGGTATGTTACTTGCCCAACATTCAATCGTCGGTGTCATCATACCTAGTTCAATTTTGTTACCGGCAAGTCTCTTTACTCGTTCCGTAATGCAACATCCCGCAACTAACTCATTAGTCACATTGCTTGCAAGGCTTATAGTGATGTGCATTACCGAGAGGGCCCAGAGATACCTATCCGACAATCAGAGTGACAAATCCTAATCTCGATCTATGCCAACTCAACAAACACCATTGGAGACACCTGTAGAGCATCTTTATAATCACCCAGTTACGTTGTGATGTTTGATAGCACACTAAGTGTTCCTCCGGTATTTGGGAGTTGCATAATCTCATAGTCATAGGAACATGTAGAAGTTATGAAGAAAGCAATAGCAATAAACTAAACGATCATAGTGCTAAGCTAACGGAAGGGTCAAGTCAATCACATCATTCTCCAATGATGTGATCCCGTTTCATCAAATGACAACTCATGTCTATGGCTAGGAAACTTAACCATCTTTGATTAACGAGCTAGTCAAGTAGAGACGTACTAGTGACACTCTGTTTGTCTATGTATTCACACATGTACTAAGTTTCCGATTAATACAATTCTAGCATGAATAATAAACATTTATCATGATATAAGGAAATATAAATAACAACTTTATTATTGCCTCTAGGGAATATTTCCTTCACACGGTGCTCTCCTGGATCTACGACTCGATCTCCATTGAGCTCTTCGGCATCATCATGGATCCCGGATCCATGGCGCGGCAAGTCTGGGACTCCATTGCCAACCTCTTCCACAACAATAAGAAAAGCCGCACCTTAGCCCTCGATGCCGAGTTCCACAACACTCCACAAGGGGACATGTCTGTCCATGACTACTGCACCAAACTTAAGTCTCTTGCGGACGCTCTCAGTGATGTCGGCCAAAATATCTCCGACGAGGGGCTCGTCCTCATGGTGCTCCGCGGTCTCAACGAATAATTCAGCCATCTTCGGTCTTTTCTACCGTTCCAGGTGCCGTTCCCATCCTTCATGCAGACATGTTCTGCTCTTGTCCTCGAGGAGACGTAGAAAAAGACGGACGCTAAGAATGCGGCAACAACCGCACTCTGGGCAAGAGGCAACAACATCCTCCCTCATGCTGGCGGGGAGCGTGCTCCTTCTTCTGGCCGCGACACTGGCTACAACAACAGTGACTCATGCAACGCTGTCTCACACTCCACCACACCCTACCCCAACCCTGGCTGCGGCAGTGGAAACGGCGGACGCCGCGGACAAGGCCGCGACAATCCTTGGATGTTCAACCCATGGACCGGCCTCCCGACTCGGGCTCAACAACAGCAACAACATCCTCCATCTGCACCGTGGCATCCCCGCTGGCGTCCTTGGTCCTCACCCCAGTGCAGCTCCTTTCCAGGCGTACACTGCATATGGTCAGCAACACACCAACAATGGTGGCATGATGCCGTCACCATCTACAAGCTATCCAGGAGGTCACCAGCAACTTGATCCAGCCTTGTTGACCACACTTCAAGACATGCAGCTTCCTGGCAATCAAGAGTGGTACATGGACTCTGGAGCATCATCCCATATGGCATCCGATCATGGTATTCTCTCCTCCTCCCAACCCTCCTCTACTCACACCATCACTGTTGGTAATGGTGCCTCCCTTCCCATCTCTCACATCGGCACACACACCCTGCCCTCTCTTTCGAAACCTTTATATCTTAACAATGTTCTTGTCATTCCACATATCATCAAAAATATTCTTTCCGTTCGCAAACTTACCACTGATAATTTTGTTTTGATAGAATTTGACCCTTGGGGTTTTTCTATGAAGGCACTTCCCACAAGGATCGAGATTCTTTGATGCAATAGCTCCGGACCACTCTACCCAGTATGCCATCCCACACCCGCCGAAGCACATGTCATCACCACCACCCTCGACCTTTGGCATCGCCGACTTGGACACCCCGGTCATCACACCATGAAGCGTCTTCAAATTTCTCGCCATATCTCCTACAATAAAGTCATGCCGTCCATTTGTCATGCTTGTCAGCTTGGGCGACATGTTAGATTACCCTTTTATCCATCTGTTTCTTATACTAGAAAACCTTTTGCATTATTACACTGTGAACTTTGGACTTCTCCCGTTCCCAGTACGTCTAGCTTTGCCTATTATCTTATAATTGTCGATGATTTCACACCATAGTTTTGGGCTTTCTCACTGCGCAAGAAATCTGAAGTCTATGCAACACTTCTCACCTTTCATGCTTACGCTTGCACTCAATTTAATATATCTATTTTAGCTTTCCAATGCGACAATGGACGAGAGTTTGACAATACGAAAATAGATGCTTTCTGTGCCTCTCACGATATTCTTCTTCGCTTCTCTGTCCATACACCTCTCAACAAAACGGTAGGGTTGAACGAGCTATTCACACCACCAACAATGTCATACGTACCCTTCTGGTTCAAGCTTCTCTCCCCCCATCCTTCTGGGCCAAAGCACTACACACTGGCACCTTTCTTTTAAACATTAGACCGACGTCGACTACCAAATTTCTCACACCGTATGAAACTCTCCTTGGTTCATCACCGCCATATGACTCACTTTGTGTGTTTGGTTGCCTCTGTTACCCTAACACTACACCCACCTCTCCCAACAAACTATCCCCACGCTCCACAAAATGCATCTTTTTTGGGTACCCGACACGCCATAGAGGTTATTGCTGTCTTGATTTAACCACACGACAGATCATCATCTCTCGTCATGTGGTTTTTGACGAGTCCTCCTTCCCTTATGCACCCGCCCCAATTCCTAATCCACCACGTTGTACCCAAATTTTCGACCCACTTGAACTAATCCATCCGCTCGTTCCCCCTGCCATGCACGCATCCGCTCCACCCGCGCCCGCTATGCATGCACCCGATATGCATGCGCCCAACACCCCGCCACCAACAGCTCCTTCTTCTGGCTCGTCTTCGACCCCGCCTACTAGCACCTTGCTTGCTTCTCCACAACCGGTTTCTTCCTCCACTCATGGGGTGCAGCCTAGCCCACCTGTGCAGTCCACCCCACCTGGCTTGCCATCCCCTAACCCCATACCACTGCCCGCTCCACTACATCGTACACACTTCACTACTGGCTCCTCCACCCATCGACCGCCTTAACCTCTCTGCTATTGCTTCTTCTCCACTCCCACACAACTATCCTATGGCATTACGCGATCCCAACTGGCGTCAAGCCATGCAAGAAGAGTTTGATGCTCTCATCCTAAATCAAACATGGACTCTTGTCCCTGCTCCTCCCGGTGCAAATGTTGTGAGTGGTAAATGGATCTTTCGCCATAAATATCATGCTGACGGCTCTCTCGCTCGTCGCAAAGCTCGTTGGGTTGTCCGTGGTTTTTCGCAATAGCCAAGAATTGACTTTGATGAAACCTTTAGTCCTGTTGTTAAACCTGCCACTATTCACATTGTTCTCTCTCTTGCTATCTCTCAATCTTGGCCCATACACCAGCTTGATGTAAAAAATGCCTTCCTCCATGGTCGTCTTGATGAAGTTGTCTATATTCAACAACCCTCTGGCTTTGTTGATCAATGTCACCCCACTAATGTGTGTCGTCTTCTTAAATCTCTATATGGTTAAAAACAAGCTCCCCGCACATGGTTTCAGCGGTTTGCCACCTTTGCGTGCTCCATTGGGTTCGTTGAATCCAAATCCGATGCCTCTATTTTCATTTTTCATCAGGGCATCAACTTAGCATATCTCCTTCTTTATGTCGATGACATCATTCTTACTGCCTCTCCACCCAATCTACTCTTGCTACTATCACACATGCCATGGCACGTGAATTTGCTATGAAGGATATTGGCCCCCTACATCACTTCCTTGGCATTTCTGTCACACGTACTTCTAGCAGCCTCCACCTCTCTCAAAGAAACTACATTCTTGACATCTTGAATCGTGCAAGCATGCGTGATTGTCATCCCGTCACTACACCTATTGATATCAAAGCAAAACTCTCCTCCACATCCGGGTCCCCCGTTTCTGATCCTTCTCAGTATCGTAGCTTAGTCGACGCACTACAATATGCTACATTCACTCGTCCTGACATTGCTTACGCCGTGCATCAAGTATGTCTCCATATGCATGATCCACAAGAATCCCATTTCTCTCTCATAAAACGCATTCTCTGCTATCTCCATGGCACTCTCGACCTTGGTCTTTCTCTGCATCACACTTCTTCTCACTCTCTCATTGCCTACTCGGATGCCGACTGGGCTGGTTACCCGGACTCACGACGCTCTACGTCTGGATTTTGCATGTACCTCGGTGATAATCTCATTTCTTGGTTCGCACGACGACAGGCGACCGTCTCCCGCTCTAGTGTTGAGGCAGAGTACAGTGCAGTAGCTGCGGCTGTTTCAGAGTCATGTTGGGTTTGGCAGCTCCTACAGGAACTTCGATGGCTGATCTCGATTGCCACCATTGTCTACTGTGATAATGTCAGTGCCGTCTACTTGTCTGCCAACCCCGTTCAGCATCGACGAACCAAGCATATCGAGCTAGATATTCACTTTGTTCGGGAGAAGATTGCCCTTGGAGACGTGCGCATTTTACATGTACCCTCGTCCTCATAGTTCGTGAACATTTTCACGAAGGATTTGCCTACTACTCTTTTTCAAGAGTTTCGCTCCAGTCTTTAGGTCAAGAGCTCTCCCGGTTCAGACTGCGGGGCATGTTAGAGTCAGACCATCTGACGGAGCCGCGTCGTAATGAACAACGTGGAGTGCAAGTCAAGCAACTACCAAATAGATAGTTTCCATCTATGTTGGTCTATTCATATTGTACACAAACTCTGTAATTTCTGGATGCATATATATACAAGGAGTCTGTACCGTGGCTGGCATTGAGATGCACGGTGTATTCCAATTTACATTCAGCACTAGCGGCTGGATCTTCTTCTGGAATAGAATGAAGTGAATCTTGATGTCCTTTAGAGCCCGTATGAATTTCTTCAGTTTGGACGGGGGACTAAGAAGTTGATGTAGAGGGGTTGTCAGTGGTGAATTGGGTTGACGAGTTTCCCAATAGTCATCATTCAAAATTGCAGTTGTAGACCCAATGTCCACATCCTCATCTTCTTCATCAATTTTTTCAACGCCTGCCTCTTCAGTTGTGAACTGAGGCATGGGCGATGATACCAGCGGAGTGGAAGGGATTTCATCCACTTCAATGTCTTCATCCAACTGCTCTGAAGAAGCAGCAGAAGGATTTTCCTCATCCGTGTCACTAGGAATGACATATTCCTCACCAAAGGGAACAATATCCTTTGATGTCATGCTTGAGATAGGAACAACATCTTGGGTTCACGTATGAGCTCGTCAAAGTCTTCACTTTCTTAGGAGCTGAAGACTCTGAGGTGGTAGATGCTTTCCTTTTCTTCACTGCTGCCCTCTCCGCAGCTTTGGTCTTCTTCACTTTTGATGAAGAAGGAAGGTGGGTACTTTTCATGTGTGATGAATTTGCAGGAGGAGCAGATGAAATTGGTTTAGTTTCTTCAGGCACAACTGATGCAGTTGCCCTGGCATGTTCATATTCCTCAGGCACAGTAGCAAAAGCTTCGACTGGCCTGGTTTGTTCTTCAGGCGCAACATTGGAGGTTGCCCTGGAAGTTTCTTCAGAGGCTGGAATTTCTTCAGCAGCCCTGGTACTTTCAGAATCATCAACAGTCTGATGTTCATCAGTTGTGCTTGCATTTTCTTCAGTAGGCTGAGCAGATGTCTTAGCCTGAGGAATTTCTTGTTGCGATGAAGCTACAACATTTGGTGTGAATCCCTTTGCCATTCTGACAAATCTGACTTTGGCGCCTAGCCAGTCTGCACAATATGCGTCAAATTCATCACTGAGTGCTTTGATCTCAGTCTTCATAGTCACATGTTCTTCAGGAGACATTTTCACAACATTCTTCTTTAGAAAATGCTCCTTCTTGTACTGTGCTTTCTTCACTTGCCCGGCCCTCTCAAATTTCCATTTTCTTCTCCTATGAAGGCATTGAGCATGTGGCTCTGGCCAGGAGTGAGGTTCAGATCAGGCAGAGGAGTATTAGGGTCCTTGTGCCATAGATCGATGAAATCAAGGATCAACTTTGGATCCAGCGGGAGGGGCACTTCACTGCCTTTGGCTGTAGCGCCCATTGCTGCCTGTCTCTGATGACTCAACCAATTCTTCATCATCAGCTTCATCATCGCTTGACGGTACTTGAAAGGCAACCTACTTCTTGTGAGGACTTGGCTTTGTGCCTCGTCCAGCAGTGGCCTTTTTCTTCAGCAAGGTTGGACCAGTTGAAGACTGAGGTGGAGCTGAAGAACTTGCAGATGCTCCTGAAGCAATTGAGATTCATGTAGTTCTTTGGCAAGAGGCAAGATGCACAGGTGCCATGAACTTTGCAACATTTGCTGAGGATTTTGCAACAGAGGGGCTGGAGCTGCTTTTGAGGATGTTGCTTGAGGAATAGGCCGTGAGGGATTTGAAGAGCTTGGCCGTGAGGGCATTGCAGCTGAGGAACTTGGCTTGACAACTGGTTTCTTTGGCATTGGCTTCTTAGGCTTGCTAGCAGAGGCCTCAGTAGCGGCAGCAGCAGAATCTTCATTGAATTTCTTCACTGCTTCTTTGGCCATTTTGGCTAACTTAGCTTGCCGCTTGGCCCACTCCTTGGGAAATTCCTCACCTCTTCTGATGCTAGAGGGATCGACAACTTGGCATGGTGCCAATGGAGGTCTTGGGCATGGAGGGTGTACAGAGAATTTCTTCATGTATTTCGGAGTCACATATCGATACTCCCTCCATTCTGTGGCCCATGTCCTCTCAATCCGCTGAATGCGCACCTTGCGCTGATTTTTATTCTCCTTGCCATGAGTGGCTTCATCAGGAGTGCACTATTCATCATATATGTCATCAGGGATTTCAAAAGCAGTGTTCGCTTCTGGTCTCTTTCCTCCCTTTCGAGGTCTTTTGCCATCAACCATTTTCTTCACTTGAGGATTTTGAACAATCAAATTTTCTGACGAAGTATGCAATTTGTCTTCAAGAAACGCTGCAAATGAGTTAAGTTGATGAGAACCTAGAGATTCAGCAGCGGACATGTGTACCCGTGAACAGAATATATATGCGAAGAATTTGGAGAGGTCATATGCATTCTCAGAAGTTTTTCAAAGGAATCAAGTTTGAGGAATTTGACCATGGATGTCTTGAGGAATTTCACTAAGCGTTCTTGACTTAGGTTCCAGAGTTGTATAGATTTGAAAATTCACACAATTGAGGAATCTTGAGGAAAAACGTTGCTTAGAGAAACAAATCAAGAATAGAAGCAACATGGTGTTTAACAGTACGGAAGTTGAAGAATAAACACCTTTTGAAGATTTTGTGGAAATCATCAGAATCAACAAGGGCAGTAAAAACAAATTTTATTTACCTTGATGAAGAACATGACGAAATGGGAGTTAAAGGTGAGAAGCTCGTCCATTTAGATCTTCCACGCCCTAACTTGGTGGTGGAAGACAACTACGGCGGCGGCAGAGTGAAGATTTCCGCGGCCGACGCGAGTATGATGGCGATGAGGTCGAGGCAGTGAAGCTCTTCCTCAACGGTGATGATGGAAGGTAGCGGCGGCGCTAGGTCTAAGAGCTCGAGCGAGGGGAGTGAGATCGAGCAGAGTAAATGAGGTTTGAGGAGGGCGAGGGGTATTTATAGCCACGGTGAAAAACCGCTCATCCAAGGAAAATGGACGAACGTGCCCCTGACCCTTGCCATCCTAGCGACATGTGTCACCCACGTACTGAGAAGTGGAGATCGTATTAGATCATGGGTGAATAGATTAATCTTATCGTGGGATGCAGAACGGTTTGAGCGGCAAAAGCCAAAAATTGAGATATGAAAATTGTAATGTTTCGTTCGCAAATTCTTCAGCTGACAAGGACACAATGAAGATTTTGAACGAGATTCAAATAGAACGCACATGAAGAATTTGTGAACAGATTGGGTTGAGTTTAACATAGAGGGGGAAGGGTCCGATCACATTCACTTAGCATAAAAGTCAGCTTGAAGAATTAGCAATAAGTGAATGCTGTAGAGGACTTGAAAACTCAAATATATAGTCAATGAAGAACATAGTCGGAAAGAATGAAGACTTTGCAAAGTTGAAGAATTTGAAGAGCCGAGGAATTTCAAAACTGAAGAAAAACTCAAATTGAAGATTTTCAACTTTTGTTGGTGGCGTGACCCACCGTATAAGAATGATGATTTCAGATACCGCATACAATTGTCGTAGGGCTCTGAGAATCAAATTCTTCGTTAATTTCTTCACACTTAGAGGGTTAGCCTTCATTAATTGAAGAAAAACGTTATTTCGTGTGTTGCACATCTAAGTCATCAACTTTGCATAAGTGTTAGGATGTGTGTTCTTTTCAAAGAACATTCGAAGACTCTAAGATATCAAATCTCTTCTCATCCAAGGGCTTTGTGAAGATATCCGCTGGCTGTTATTCAGTCTTCATGTGCTCAATAGAGATGTCTCCCTTCAATGCATGATCTCGAAGAAAATGATGACGAATCTGGATGTGCTTTGTCTTCGAGTGCTGAACTGGGTTATGAGCAATCTTGATGGCACTCTCGTTGTCACAGAATAGTGGCACATTCTTCACATTGATGCCGTAGTCCTTGAGGGTTTGCTTCATCCATAGCAATTGAGCACAACACGAACCAGCAGCAATGTACTCAGCTTCAGCAGTAGAGAGTGATACACAATTCTGCTTCTTTGAGGACCAACATACCAAGGATCGTCCAAGGAAATGGCATGTGCCTGATGTTGACTTGCAATCCACACAATCACCAACATAGTCAGAGCCAGAATATCCAATGAGATCAAAAGCCGAGCACTTGGGATACTATAATCCAAGTGTTGGAGTGTGAGCTAGATATCGAAGAATATGCTTCACAGCCTTATGGTGTGGTTCCTTCGGTGTAGCTTGAAAACGGGCACACATGCAAACACCACTACAAAAAAATACACTTTCGTGATGATACGTGTTTGTCACAGTAGGTCACATTTTCTGTCATGCATGTACATCCATGACGATTTTATGACAAAATCAAGGTAGTCATACTTGTGCTGTCGTAGAAGTGTTCCATGACATTACCAAAATTATCATCACAGAAGTGTCCACATCCATGACAATAAATCACGCGTCATAGAAGTGCTTTCGTCAAGGGTGACCGACACGTGGCATCCATCGTAACGGGTCGCCGTTAAACTATCGGGTTCTGGTTTGGATCCGATAACCTGTTAACAGCCCGAACCAACGGCGATTTTCCATGTGTAAAATTCTCATTCGCCGACGAACCACATGTCGGCTCAGCGTTGGGACAGATGTCAACCGTCCATTTGACAAGAATCACCAATGAACCATTGACACGTGGGACGGCCCAATAGAGACCCATATAGGTCTAAAAGCCGACCCAGGAACAGGCCCACAAGATTTCGTCAGATCTAATGGGTCAGCCCGTCAACAGCCTAACATTTTCTGGACCAAATTATAGCCCATATCAGATACGAGCCGTTAAATGACTGCAATATTCTGGGCCAGTTTATTGCCCATGTCAGATCCGATCCATTAACAACCTGCAATAGTTTGGGCCAAATTACGGTCCACACCCGATCCGGCCTGTTAACTGACTTTTACTTCTTGGGCCAAATTATGGCCCATAACAGATACATCCCTTTTAACAGCTACTGTGCCATTGGGCCCATTGGCGACCTGATTTGCTCTTCGGCCTCTTAATGGCCCGTTTAACAGTTCAGCCCGATACTAGTTTTGGCCTGTCAGCGGCCCTGTCTACATATGGGCCTCTTTCGGCCCGGTTTCACTTTCGGCCATTTAAAGGCCCGAGTTGCACCTGGGCATAATTACGGTCCGTAGTTACTTTCGTCCTCTTAATGGCCCGTAGTCTTCGTGGATACATTCTAGCCGAAACTGCCTATCGGCCCGTTAAAGGCCCTTGAGAGTGTTGGGCCTAATTTAGGCCCGTTATACATCCGGCCTGCTTCCCGCCTGTCATGTAATTGGGTCAGCCAAGGCCCAAAAACATTTCACCCTATTAATGGCCGTCACCCAAATGGGCCAATAATGGGCTGATTTATATTATAGCACGCTGTCGGCCCATTATTTGTTCGCCACAATTAGGGATGAATCTAGTTCTCAATCTATTAAAAGCCTTTTTAATTTTCGGGCCCAATTAAGGCAAGCGATTTACTCGGCCTTTTAAAGGCCCGAAACTAATAGTGGGCCAGATTAAGACTAGACCAAACTAATGTCCCAAGATGATTGTAGGCCCACGGTTCGGCCTGTACTAGCGACTGGCGACGGGCCAGTTTTAGTACAGAAATTATTATTTTATAAACCTAACCTATTGGCTCATTGCGCACCGATCGAAGATTACGACCTTTTCTTAGAGAGTTGACAGCATAAACAACAAATAAATTACAACTTCGTGATGAAGAATAAAGCTAGACTATACAACAAAGAAATTACAGCATATTACATCCCCTAGGCATCAAAGTTCGCCGCCAGTGATAATAAAGGGCAAGTAGACATCAGATTACATAAATTGGGTAGGTCGCCACCAGTGGAAGTTAACAGGCGGACAAAATAATAGACATAACCGACAACACTTCAACGCAGTTCAAGAAAGGTTAGCCCGGCCTAGGAGCTGCAGCACAAGCAGCTTAGCAACCTGATGAGACTGCGCTTCTTTGGCGCTCATATCCACCAACTTAAGCTGCATAGCATCAATAAACATCCTGTACTTACAGTTAATCTTGCATAGAGATTGGAGTTCCAGTCGGATTTGAGCGGAAGCATGTATTTCTGCTTGAATTTCAGACTGAAGAAGTCAAACAGATTCAGGCGGCGACTTCATCGAGCTTGTGTCACCGAGAAAGTTTGACACTACATCAAGATGTGACTTCGTGGTTGTATCCCTACCCTCAAGATGTGTTGCCTTCTCCTCTGGAATATGTGTTAGAGGGACAAACAATGGGTTTGTCTCACTATCATTGTGGCAGTTCTTCCTAGCAGCAGTGTTGTCACCCTAAAAGAGAAACAAGTAGGTAGATAACGAGTTTTGCACGTATAAGCATCAGCACTGTCAATTCATCTCCTTTCTTTGTCAGAAATAAAGAGACACGGTTTAAAATAGCATTAACATAATATGCACTATTCATAGTTAAGAAGGTAGGAAATGGCATTGTGCAGGAGCGGCCAGCTTCACCAGACCACTAGATTACATATCAAGAACACAAGCATAGATGTAGTTCTAAACAACGTATAAGCATGAATGGTGAGTGTACTGTCAATTTATACCATTTCAGATTGGTAAATAAAGAGACACGATTTAAATAACATTAATATAATATGGCATGGTTCATAGTTGAGACATAGTAGGATATGGAATTGGGCTGTTGTTGGTAGTTTCACCACACCACTTGATTACAGATCAAGAACACAAGCATACACATAGTGCTAAAGAAGATAACTTGCTATGTTTAGTTTAATTTACATGGTACGAATAAGGAACTAGGTTGTACAACTAAAGACTAAAATTGAGAAGGACAAACTTATGTTTATGTACTTCTACTTTATAAACTTTGACCAAGCAATTTGATGCAGACGACAAAAATAAACAGCAATTTCACTCATAGCTATCCAAATATACACAACAAAGTTTGAAGGCCCGAGGAGGACAAACTTACATTAGTAGTGAAGACAGACTCTATAAAGGCCTTGTCCATATTGATGGGGGGGGGGCGGGGGCAATTCAAGAAGTTTACCGCACACTCTGCTTCAAGAGTATTGCCTTTATTCTACATTTTGTTAAGAGTAAATATAGATGTGAAAATATAGGAACAAATGGCGATTATTTAACTTAAGATGCAGAGTACAAATGTAAATACAGCATACAGGCAGAAGGCACTGACAAGAGCAATGTGGAGCTAAACTTCTTCAGTAACATTGGTTTTATTCAATATTTTGGCAAGAGTAAATGTAGATATGATGTGTAGAAAAATGGAGGACAAGGGAAAATAAGCTGCAAAGTGTACATGAAGAACTAGCTGACAAATATAAGTACAGTGATGAAGGACAACATATACTTACAAGAACAATGCAGAACTAAATTTCTTCATAAGCATTGGGTTTATGTTACATTAATTTAAGCAT
Source organism: Triticum urartu (assembly GCF_003073215.2). Lineage (NCBI taxonomy): Eukaryota > Viridiplantae > Streptophyta > Magnoliopsida > Poales > Poaceae > Triticum > Triticum urartu. The sequence goes on along the minus strand of NC_053025.1, from coordinate 433,706,687 downwards.
TAATATAGATCTGATAATTTGGAGCAAACAGTGGATAAGCAAGCTATAATGCACAATGATGTCACATAATCCACCAGGTATGAATGTAAGGACAACGATAGGACAACAGGTACTCACAAGAGCAAAGCAGCGACCAACATAGTTGTGATATCCTAGGTTTTGTGGCGCTGGTTCTATCGCCAATATACGCCGGGTGCTATGTGATTTCTCTGGTAGCACCACCTATTTCAAGGACTTTGCTTGTACTCCTTCAGGTTCTGCAATCACCCTCTTCCTTTTGGATGTCTGAAACACAAGAACAACATTTGAATGGAAAAACATGGTATGACGACAAATGGAATAGGTGTTGATAATGGATGGGCATGGAATCTTCACATATATCATGAGTAAACTAAGTAGATGGCGGTGCAACGAAGAAAAAGAAATGCAAGACACCTTATGCAAGATATGTGCAACCAATAAAACCTTGCCAAATTAGAACATGCACCTTATGGGGTGAACATGATAGGCCATCTGCCTTTGACTCCTTGAGCTTAGAATAGGCCATCTGAATACAAATCTGTAGGTCGGGAGCATGTGGGTTTCATTGCATCCATAATGGACCTCAATCCCTTGATGCCAAGTTTGTTATCCATTGAACTGTTCTGCAATATTCTTCTGATGTGCGCATTCTTATATTCATTGTGATTACGTACAATATCTGTAAAGCATGAAAGCACAAATAGTAGTGACATTATCTTTGTAATGCAGAGGATATTGTAATATAATAGAGGCACCCTGTAAAGCCTTGTGTGCTATCACTAGATTCTGATGAGAGAGCCCATGTGTGCTGTAATATGGTGAGTAGATTAATATAATCTGGCACAACTACACAACAAATAGGCTCCCTGTTGGGAGCCCTAGATGTAAGGATAGTTAGCAGATGATAGGTTCATAATATACCGTATAGAAAGTTTATTGCCAAACCATGATAACAAGAGCGCAGAACCAGTAGGCAGATCGTAGTGTAAATAACAGGGGTACACCATAACCACCATAAATAAATTGGGAAAGCTGAACTGGCTGGAAAACACAGGGTTTTGCCGCTACTAATATGCAGCCTATCGATCACCTACAGGCCAGCTCTATTCATCTGAAGGCGCACAACTGTTACTATTAGTTTAGTCTATCAAAGACCGTGCGGCTCCCAGCATTTCAGGGGTATTATGGCAGACCAACTCGAAGTAAGAAATCATTTAGCAGAACCGGCCCAATAGAGCTGTCGACTGCAGATGTCCCTGCTCTCCTTCCTGACAAGGAACATACTGTGCTTACTAAAGAAGAACAGAAGAGGAACATGTTAAAGAATAGAAGGGGAAGCATATTATTGAGATTCCCCTTCTTTCTATACAATGTTGGTTGCCCACCCATGATGAATCAGAGCGCCCAAAGAAATGCAATTCCATGATGTCTCTCTATATGTGGCCACATGCATTTGGAAACTCAATTGGGAGCACTAGCTAAACAACTAAATGTGTGTCTATTAGCTAATGTCAGTATCATATCACATTCGTATTTGAAGAACCTTAGGACGTATGATTGGTGTGTTATTTAGCTTTAAAGGGTGGACAACTGCTAGTAGGAAACAAAGCACCTACGTAGATCATAGTGTAGATATAATGGGAAAACCCTAAGCATCAGGAGTAAAATCATGAAAGTGGAACTTGCTGGAATATATGTGCTAGTATTGCCGGTGCGGCTAGAAAGGCTTCACATACTAGCTCCCTACAACTGAAGGCGCAGTACTGTTACTATCAGTCTAACTCCCAAAGGAGACACATATGATCAAATACGAAGAGTTGAAAGCGTCCTTGACAATCATATGAAGACCAACACGAAGAGTTGAAAGCGTCCATGACAAGCGACCGAATAGACCTATACACTGCAAATGTCCCTACTCCTCTTCACTACAAAGAACATACTGCACAACTATTATACTCCCTCTGTTCCTAAATACAAATCTTTGTAGAGATTACACTATGGATCACATACGGATGTATATAGATACATTTTAGAGTCTAGATTCACTCATTTTGCTCCGTATGTAGTCCATGGAGGAATCTCTACAAAGATTATATTTAGGTACGGAGAGAGTACTTACAAAGGAAGAACAGAAGAGGATCATGTTAAAGAAGAGCAAGTAGATTTTGGATAATAAAATGTTGGCTGGCCACACGTACATGATGAACCAGAGCACATAAAGAACGCAACTTCCTGCCGTCCCTCGATATGTGGCGCATGTGCTTTTCGAAAGTAAAGTAGGAACATTAACTGACCAATTAAACATTCTCGGTTTTAGTACATGTTAGCATCAAGATTCGTATTTGAGCATCTAAGTTTGGAATTATGAGTGGAATGTTGTTTAGCTTGATGGGTTGAGGAGCACTGCTTGCACGTACGTCTCGAAGCACCTACGATAATAGTACTCAATATATGGGAATGTCTACATGCAAGTCGCCTGACTTCTGCCATTTGGGTCAGTCGACCATTTTAGGCGGTTGGATGAAGATCCTACATCTCCTAACCCTTCTTCTTCCTCGCCTCTTATTCTTCCCCTAAAGACCACCGCATGGGTCACCGGCCGAACCACCGGCCCCCGCCCTCCCCTGAACCGCCCACCACCTCCGATCTTCCTCCCCTGAACCGCCCACCACCTCCGATCTTCCGCCGCCCCCGGCCATCCCTCTAGCTAACCCCACCCCACCTGTGTCGAGTTCTGCCTTCGGCGAGGCCCCACCATAGCCCGACGACAGCCCCCCACAACCACTGTCCTCACCCGAAACCCTAAGATAGATAATGGGACAGCCCTTCGGCGAGCCCCTTCCTTCGCACCTGTGGCACCCCGGCTCAGAGCGACCGGTTTACCCTGCATTGCCAGCCCAGGGACCATGTCTTCTAGCAACACACAACATCTTGGTACAGAAAAACAACCGCTTTATTTATGCTAGAGGATTAGAGTTTATATTACAACAGATGTCGAGGCCGAGCATCACGCACGGTGCGGCTCAACAATATGTACATTATTTAGTGGACATAAAGGGGCCTTGATCATACAACTACGCGGCAGCAGAATAACGTCGTAGCGGAAACTCCATAGTATAGGGACACTGATGTGGACATGATCTAGACTCGAGCAGCGCTCCTTTCCAACACGACTTTCCTGAAATCTGGCATGACACGCTAGGTTAGTACATTGAATGTACTTGCAAGCTCACAACAGGCATAATCACAATGACAAACAATATCATGATATTTAACCAATTAATAGTGCAATAATGTTCCAACATGCTGTGCTCATGCTCTTGGGATCGACGTCCCTCGGGACCGACTTACCAACCGTGATCGTTCTCGGATCACAAACAAACCACCATCGTGGTCTTAACCAGAGTAACTCGTGATCCTTACGGCGATCACAACCAAACCACCATCGTGGTCTTAACCAGAGTAACTCGTGATCCTTACGGCGATCACAACCAAACCACCATCGTAGTCTTGACCAGAGTAACTCATGACCCTTACGGCGATCACAACCACGACCCATATTGGGTCTCGAACATCTCAATGGCCTTTACTCTATCATCATCAGTGCAAAGTTCATAACTTAGTGTGCAGGTTTATTAAACATTGACTCATGGTGGGACCTACTACGAGGTGTCCGTGACCATGGACTCGGCTATCGATAGATTATACACTCTGTAGAGGTAGCACACTGTACGCACACCACGGAACCCATGGCCACGCACTCCCATTCGGGTGGACCAACGACATTCCGACAAAACCCTTCCATTGCCATGACACTCTCCCGGCCACTCCGACCCAATCCCCAACGGGCTAGTCCTGGGTGGCCCCATGTCTACCAAAGACACAACGACCACCGTCGTGGCCAAAACGATCCCACTCGGGGACCCGGTACCATAATCTCGACAATGGGCACACAAGGTTATGCCTGCTTACCGGGCCAGGGTAAGCATGCCCATAACCTTTCCTAGTTGGAGGCACCGACCAGAGGCATGTCAATGGACCGAATCAAGGCCTTCGCACAAAGGCAAATGTGGTTGCACTGGGAAAATCTCGATTCAGCGGCACCATGACCCAGTCAACGATATATTCAAGTTGAGTTATATTCAGGTTCAACTTAAAATGAAGATGACCGGTGTCATAGCATGCCATGAAATGCAATACTACACATGCATCACATATTAACGACAATGACTGATGTCAACCATATTCACACTAAGCATAAGCATCAACAACTTATATTACTTTCCTGGTCAGGGTAACTCTCAGTTTAACAATATATTTTGCAGCAAGTATTATCATTTTCTCATGCAAGAAAATAACTTCGATTAATTTCTCATATGCATAGAAAAGATTTTATTATCACCACAAGCAAATACTATTCTCTTTGCCAACCAAGTTAGGTTCAAACATTCTGTAACTTCAGTAAAATGGCTAAACAAGCACTTAACAACATATTTTCTAGCAAATTTAACTATTTTATTTATGCAAGAAAATAAATTTAAGCAATTACTCATATGCATAACAAATCATTTTATCATTACCATAATTAGATCTTAGCTTCTTTACCAACTAAACTAGTTTCAAGGTTCTGTAAATCAAGCATAATACCAACACACACTTAACAAAATATAAATAACATAATAGTTATTTAAATGCATGGATTAATCATTTCATTCAAGTAAGAATATCATCAATATTGAAATGGCACCATGAAAATGTTGCTGTGGCTTGCCTTAGTGCAGATGAGGTTCACAAGCCTTCTGGTGATCCTCAAGACAAGCCTCACCCTCTGAAAATAATTTTAAACACAAGAAGAAAAATATCAAGAACTCTTCTGAAAATCACCAGAAATTCTAGAAAGCTCAGAAAAATCTCATTGGTGAGCTGCTAGATTTCTTTGCAAAGAACATAATGCAAAAAGAATCAATTCATTTGGACTTATGGTTAAAGAGTTATAGCTGTTTGAAGCTCTCTGGAATTGAATTGAATTTGAATTTAGATAAACAGACTAGGGGGGGGGGTGACGTCGAAGGCGTAAAGCCTTAGGGCACAACCACTCGTATCGCTTCACGCGCGTACAGAATGGCTGACTAGCGGGCCCTGCTAGTTAGGTGAGAAGGAGGGGAGAAGGAAATAGAGGGGTGTCACGGCTTCGCCGGAGCTCTCACCGGCGACGAGGGATCCTTGGCCAAAACGAGAGGGAGGGATCGAGAAAGGGGATGTAGGCGCACCTGCCCGTACCCATAGCGTAGCTAGGGGCGGTCGGACGGCGTCGGAATCGACCTCGCAAGCATAGGCAGAGGGCGGTCGTCGCCGGAGATGAGGAAGACGGCGAGCAGGGGCAACTTCAGGGGCTCCAGGGGGACAGGATGGATTCACCGGAGAGAGGCAGAGGCCCTGGAAGGATCGCCCTGGCCTGGGAGGGGCTGGAGCTACTTCGGCGACCAGAGGGGATCGCCGGCGAGCTCGAGCTCGAGGATGGCGGCCCGTGGCCTGCCCGGCCGGGCTATGGTTTCCTACGCACTTGTGGGGTGTGTGGGAGTGGTGGATGGTGCTCGAGGAGGCTGGGGGTGGCTCCATTTATAGGCGAGCGGAGAGGGGGTTTCGGGCTCCGCCGGTGGACACCTATCCACGGCGCCCGGCGACGAGCGGCGTCCGTGAGAGGGGGAGAAGGCGACGCAGCTCACGCGGTGACTGTTGGCGAATGGGGACGAGCACAGGAACGAGGAGAAGGCGACGAGCACAGTGCGCACCGCACTGTTGGGCTGGCCGGACCGTGCCCGTGCTTGCTGCGGAGAGCTCCGGCGTCAGCGAGCGCCAGGGGGGATTTAATGGCGTTGAGACGAGGATGGTGGTGAAGTTTGGCACGCTTAGGCAGGAGGGGAAGCGAGCACGCGACCAACAGAGGTTCGGGCGCGTCGCAGAGCGCGTCGGCCGCATGCCAACACGCCTGGACGAACGCGGTCACCGCGTGAACTCTGACCTCATGCCGACCTAAGCCCAAACTTCATGTCTGCCATGTTGTTCATGGTAGTTTTGAATGTAACCACGCTTTGGTTTGGCCCCAGATGCAGTAGAGAAGATTTTACACGCCAGGTAAGTTTCTGGTCAGTAACTTTGAGATGTTACTGAGGTCAAATGGCTAGGAGTTGGGGGCTGTGCTTTGGAGGCTAGCCAGCATCTACTAAGGTGATGATGCATAAGAAAATTCAGGCACAAGGGAGCAATTAAAATGGTAGTTGCTGTAGAAACCACCATTTCTGTCCAGAACAGAAAATATTTTCTGTAGCAAAAATATTCCAAAAAGTGATGAAATATTTTTTCTCAGGAAGGTGCCCTAGGGTTCAAAGAATATTTGGGAATTTTCTCAGATTTTTGTGGGCAAGAAAAATGAGGGTTGCTTTGGAACCCATTGAACTAGCTAGGGTTTTAGAGAAGAACAATGAATATTTTTCATTTAAGAAAAATATTCCCAAGATTATTTTGAGATGGATCAGAAGGGGAATGATGATTAGAGAAGGGAATGATGCACTTGGGTGAAAGCCAAGGGTACCCAAGTGTCTAAGTCCATATGAAAAGATTCAAACCCCAACTTTCGAAATAAATCCAAATGAAAATCAGGCAAATAAGAGAGGGCAAAAATCAGGCTGTCACAACACCGGCGAACTCCGGTGAGCTCTCAAAAATCGACTAACCCAATTTTGAAATTTAGTCTACTGTCATTTAACTAGTGTGGAATATAAAAGGGGAAAACCATAAGCATTGCGAGTATTGTGTTGAGCATGCCATGGCGGATCTGAAGGTGTAAACCGGACAAAGGCAACTTCGCAACCAATGTTTACTTTCAACTAACAAGTAAGTGATGGACAAGAAATCAGAGTAAAGCAGTGGCGATCTATTTTCTTGCTGCGATAAATAAGTTGAGCAAATACAAAAGAGTACCGCCTCTGGTGCGGCGCCGTGTATGCATCTGGAGAGAATTTGACGGTGCTATGGTAGCGATGGCTGTCGGCTGCGTGGAAGCAGATCTAGGAGGGTAGACGGTGGCGGCGGGGGAAATATCCTGGCGCGATGGACGAGACAGTCGTAGGAGCGGCACCGACAAGGTGGACGACGACGGGGATGAAGCGAGAGGACGGGATGCAAGGATCCTGGTTCGAAGCCGTGGATGAGAGAGGTCACACTACAAAAAAAAGACACATCCGTGAAATTTTGGGCCGAACGAATTTTTTTCTCTCATACATATGACACTTCTATGATGATAATTGTGACAAAACCTGGTATCATCATAGATGTGGTGGGCTCCTACTTCTATGACAAAAAATCATGACAGAAAATGGGCTTTTTGTCCTGGGCGGGCCGAGACGCAGCTGCATGACATTCTTTGGGCCGTCCATGACGGAAAAACCATGGTAGAAGCGAGGGGGAGGAAAATTTCGGGGAGTTCCCGATTATGGTGGGAGGTCGGGGGCCAAGCGATGCACGTTTCTCTCGTACACGTATGCGCGTGTGTTCAAGGCGTTGGCTCTAACTGAACCCGAGCGAGGCGTTGGGCTCTAACTGAACCCGAGCGATTGCACTGCAGGCTACGCGTTACTGAACCCGAGCGATCGATTGATGGCTGTTAACTGAACCCGATCGAGCGATTCCTTCGCTATTGCTGCTAACTGAAGCCGATCGATTGGATGAACAGTGAGCGTTGCCGGGGGGGGTGGATGAACAGTGAGCGGTGGCGTTGCCTCTGGATGAACAGGACCCCGTGGTGTGGAGGGCTGGATGAAGAGTAGACGATGGAGGGGTGCCCGTGGAGGGGTGGTTGAACAGTAGCCGGTGGAGTAGCGCGCGGTGGAGGCTGGATGAACAGGAGCCCGTGGAGGCTGGAGGAGGTCGACGGTAGCCCGTGGAGGCTGGAGAAGGTTGACGGTGGAGATGAACAGTATCCCGTGGAGTCCCGTTTTGTGGTACGCCACACCCCTCCTGATGAACAGAACCCCCGTTTCGACCGTAGGAGGTCCATTTCATCCGTTTTGCGGTACGCCACACCCCTCCCGATCAACAGGACCCCCGTTTCGACCGTAGGAGGTCCGTCTCGTCCATTTTGCGGTACGCCACATGAAACATCTCCAACGTATCTATAATTTTTGATTGCTCCATGCTATATTATCTACTGTTTTGGACTATATTGGGCTTTATTTTCCACTTTTATATTATTTTTGGGACTAACCTATTAACCGGAGGCCCAACCCAGAATTGCAGTTTTTTTTGCCTATTTCAGTGTTTCGAAGAAACGGAATATCAAACGGAGTCCAAACGGAATAAACCTTTCTGGAATGTGATTTTCTTCCCGAATATGACCCAGGAGACTTGGACCCTACGCCAAGGAAGCTTCGAGGTGGGCATGAGGTAGGGGGCGCGCCCTATACCCCCAGGCACGCCCCCACCCTCGTGGGCCCACCGAAGCTCCACCGACGTACTTCTTCCTCCTATATATACCTACGTACCCCCAAACGAACGGGGACGGAGCCAAAAACCTAATTCCATCGCCGCAACTTTCTTTATCCACGAGATCCCATCTTGGGGCCTGTTCCGGAGCTCCACCGGAGAGGGCCGTCATCACGGAGGGCTTCTACATCACCATAGCCTCTCCGATGATGTGTGAGTAGTTTACCTCAGACCTTCGGGTCCATATTTATTAGCTAGATGGCTTCTTCTCTCTTTTTGGATCTCAATACAAAGTTCTCCCCCTCTCTTGTGGAGATCTATTCGATGAAATCTTCTTCTTTTTGCGGTGTGTTTGTTGAGACCGATGAATTGTGGGTTTATGATCAAGTCTATCTATGAATAATATTTGAATCTTCTCTGAATTCTTTTATATATGATTGGTTATCTTTGCAAGTCTCTTCGAATTATCCGTTTGGTTTGGCCAACTAGATTGGTAGTTCTAGCCATGGGAGAAGTGCTTAGCTTTGGGTTCGATCTTGCGGTGTCCTTTCCCAGTGACAGAAGGGGCAGCAAGGCACATATTGCATCGTTGCCATCGAGGATAACAAGATGGGGTTTATTTCATATTGCATGAATTTATCTCTCTACATCATGTCATCTTGCTTAAAGCGTTACTCTGTTTTTAACTTAATACTCTAGATGCATGCTGGATAGCGGTCGATGAGTGGAGTAATAGTAGTAGATGCAGAATCGTTTCGGTCTACTTGTCATGGACGTGATGCCTATATACATGATCATGCTAGATATTCTCATAACTATGCTCAATTCTGTCAATTGCTCAACAGTAATTTGTTCACCCACCGTAGAATACTTCTGCTCTTGAGAGAAGCCACTAGTGAAACCTATGCCCCCCGGGTCTATTCTCATCATATCAATCTCCATCACTTTAATCTTGCTTTGCTTTTTTACTTTGCCTTTTACTTTTCACTTTGCATCTCTATACCAAAAATACCAAAAATATTATATCTATCAGATCTCACTCTCGTAAGTGACCGTGAAGGGATTGACAACCCCTAATCGCGTTGGTTGCGAGTAGCTATCGTTTTGTGCAGGTATGAGGGACTTGAGCGCGGCCTCCTACTGGATTGATACCTTGGTTCTCAAAAACTGAGGGAAATACTTACGCTACTCTACTGCATCATCCTTTCCTCTTCGGGGAAATCCAATGCAAGCTCAAGAGGTAGCAAGAAGAATTTCTGGCGCCGTTGCCGGGGAGTCTACGCAAAAAGTCAACATACCAAGTACCCATCACAATCCATATCTCTCGCATTACATTATTTGCCATTTGCCTCTCGTTTTCCTCTCCCCCACTTCACCCTTGCCGTTTTATTCGCCCTCTCTTTCCCAATCTCCTTCTCCTTCTCCGCCTCTCTTTTCCGTTTGCCTTTTTCTCGCTTGCCTTTTTGTTTGCTCATGTGTTGGATTGCTTGTTTGTCGCGATGGCTCAAGATACTACCAAATTGTGTGACTTCACCAATACCAATAATAATGATTAGCACTCCGATTGCTCCTCTTGCCAATACCGAATCTTGTGAAATCAATACTGCTTTGTTGAATCTTGTTATGAAAGATCAATTCGCCGGCCTTCCTAGTGAAGATGCCGCTACTCATCTGAATAGCTTTGTTGATTTATGTGATATGCAAAAGAAAAAAGATGTCGATAATGATGTCGTTAAATTGAAGCTATTTCCTTTTTCGCTTAGAGATCGTGCTAAATCTTGGTTTTCGTCTTTGCCTAAAAATAGTATTGATTCTTGGAACAAGTGCAAAGATGCTTTTATCTCTAAGTATTTCCCTCCGGCTAAGATCATCTCTCTTAGAAACGATATTATGAACTTTAAGCAACTTGATCATGAACATGTTGCACAAGCTTGGGAGAGAATGAAATTAATGATACGTAATTGCCCTACTCATGGTTTGAATTTGTGGATGATTATACAAATTTTTTATGCCGGATTGAATTTTGCTTCTAGAAATCTTTTAGATTCGGCCGCGGGAGGCACTTTTATGGAAATCACTTTAGGAGATGCTACTAAACTCCTAGATAATATTATGGTTAATTATTCTCAATGGCATATTGAAAGATCTTCTAATAGAAAAGTGCATGCGATAGAAGAAATCAATGTGTTTAGTGGAAAGATGGATGAACTTATGAAATTATTTGCTACTAAGAGTGTTTCTTCTGATCCTAATGATATGCCTTTGTCTACTTTGATTGAGAATAACAATGAATCTATGGATGTGAATTTTGTTGGTAGGAATAATTTTGGTAACAACTCTTATAGAGGGAATTTTAATCCCAGGCCATATCCTAGTAATCCTTCTAATAATTATGGGAATTCCTACAACAACTCTAATGGAAATTATAATAAGATGCCCTCTGAATTTGAGAATAGTGTTAAAGAGTTTATGAATTCACAAAATAATTTTAATGCTTTGCTTGAAGAGAAATTGCTTAAAGTTGATGATTTGGCTAGGAACGTTGATAGAATTTCTCTTGAGGTTGATTCTTTAAAGCTTAGATCTATTCCTCCTAAGCATGATATCAATGAGTCTCTCAAAGCCATGAGAATTTCCATTGATGAGTGCAAGGAAAGAACCGCTAGGATGCGTGCTTCCAAAGATGCCTTTATTAAAGCATGTTCTTCCAATTCCTATGAAAATCAAGATGAAGATCTAAAAGTTATTGATGTGACTCCTATCAAATCTTTGTTTTGCAATATGAATCTTGATGAAACTGAATATGATCTTCCTTTACCTAGAAGGTGTTCTAAAAATTCGTAGTATTTAGATCTTTATGATGAAATTGATGAAAGTGGGATTGAAAGAAATAAAAATCTAGATGTTGCTAAACCAACTATATTGGATTTCAAGGAATTTAATTATGAAAGTTGCTCTTTAATTGATTGTATTTCCTTGTTGCAATCCGTGCTAAATTCTCCACATGCTTATAGTCAAAAGAAAGCCTTTACCGAACATATTGTTGATGCCTTGATGCAATCTTATGAAGAAAAACTTGAGTTGAAAGTTTCTATCCCTAGAAAACTCTATGATGAGTGGGAACCAACTATTAAAATTAAAATTAAAGATCATGAGTTTTATGCTTTGTGTGATTTGGGTGCTAGTGTTTCCACTATCCCCAAAACTTTGTGTGATTTGCTAGATTTCTGCAATTTTGACGATTGCTCTCTAAACTTGCATCTTGCGGATTCCACTATTAAGAAACCTATGGGAAGAATTAATGATGTTCTTATTGTTGCAAATAGGAATTATGTGCCCATAGATTTCATTGTTCTTGATATAGATTGCAATCCTTCTTGCCCTATTATTCTTGGTAGACCTTTCCTTAGAACGGTTGGTGCAATTTTTGATATGAAGGAAGGGAATATTAGATTTCAATTTCCATTAAAAAAGGGCATGGAACACTTTCCAAGAAAGAAAATAAAATTACCATATGAAACTATCATGAGAGCCACTTATGGATTGCCTACCAAAGATGGCAATACCTAGATCTATACTCGCTTTTATGCCTAGCTAGGGGCGTTAAACGATAGCGCTTGTTGGGAGGCAACCCAATTTTATTTTTAGTTTTTGTGTTTTGCTCCTGTTTAGTAATAAATAAATTATTTAGACTCTGTTTTGGTTGTGTTTTTTGTGTTTAATTAGTGTTTGTGCCAAGTAGAACCGTTGGGAAGACTTGGGGAAAGTCTTGTTGAACTTGCTGTAAAAACAGAAACTTTAGCTCTCATGAGAACTGCTGTAATTTTTATTTGGAAAGTGATATTTAGTTAATTCTTTTTGCAGATGATTAATAGATAAATTCCTCACGTCCAGAAATTTAGTTTAGAATTTTTGGGGTTCGAGAAGTTTGCGTTAGTTGCAGATTACTACAGACTGTTCTGTTTTTGACAGATTCTGTTTTTCGTGTGTTGTTTGCTTATTTTGATGAATCTATGGTTAGTAAAATAGTTTATAATCCATAGAGAAGTTGGAATACAGTAGGTTTAACACCAATATAAATAAATAATGAGTTCATTACAGTACCTTGAAGTGGTCTTTTGTTTTCTTTCTCTAACGGAGCTCACGAGATTTCTATTGAGTTTTGTGTTGTGAATAGGGTTGGACCAAAAGCTCGTAACTCGCAAGCTTAATGAGCGCTCGATAGTTCGACTCGTTAAGCTCGTAGCTCGCTTCTTAATGAACAGAGCCAATCATTGATTTTAGCTCGTTAAGCTTAACGAGCTTAACGAGCAAGCTAACGAGTTTCACGAGTAGCTCGTTAAGCTCGTTAGTAACAACACAACACATATTTTCATTTTATGTGACAAACTTTTATAGCACCTCAACCCATCTATTCAATCTAATCGACCTATGAGACAACAAACTACTGCATTTCTTTTTATAGTCATCATATTTCGTCTTTAAAACCACACCTACACATTCATCTTATATATCGTAAAACATTATAATCTGTTAACGAGCGCTCATGAGCTTAACGAGCTTCAAACGAGCCGAGCCGAGCCGAGCAGGGTTTTCTGCTCATTAATCTTAACGAGCTTAACAAGCCGAGCCTTAACGAGCATGATCTTAACGAGTACGAGCTTAACGAGCCGAGCTGCTCGTTAGTCCACCCCTAGTTGTGAAGTTTTCAAGTTTTGGGTGAATTCTTTTGATGGATTATGGAACAAGGAGTGGAAAGAGCCTAAGCTCGGGGATGCCCATGGCACCCCCAAGATAATCCAGGGACACCAAAAAGTCAAAGCTTGGGGATGCCCCGGAAGGCATCCCCTCTTTCGTCCACTTCCATCGGTAATTTACTTGGAGCTATATTTTTATTCACCAACATGATATGTGTTTTGCTTGGAGCATCTTGTATTATTTGTGTCTTTGTGTCTTAGTGTGCCACAATCATCCTTGTTGTACACACCTTTTGAGAGAGCCATACATGAATTAGAGTTTGATAGAATACTCTATGTGCTTCACTTATATCTTTTGAGCTATGTAGTTTTGCTCTATGTGCTTCACTTATATCTTTTGAGCGTTATAATTTTGCTCTATGTGCTTCACTTAGATCTTTTAAGAGCACGGTGGTGGATTTGTTTTAAAGAAACTATTGATCTCTCATGCTTCACTTAAATTATTTTGAGAGTCTCTTAATAGCATGGTAATTTTCTTAATAATAATATGCTTGGTATTCAAGATTTGTGAAACTTTCTTTTGAGTGCATTGAATACTAAGAAAAGATTGAAGCATTATAATTGTTTTGAGATATGGAGGTGATAATATTAGAGTCACGCTAGTTGAGTAGTTGTGAATTTAAAGAATACTTGTGTTAAAGTGTGTGATTCCCGTAGAATGCACGTATGGTGAACCGTTATGTGATGAAGTCGGAGCATGATTTATTTATTGATTGTCTTCCTTATGAGTGGCGGTCGGGGACGAGCGATGGTCTTTTCCTACCAATCTATCCCCCTAGGAGCATGCGCGTAATACTTTGCTTTGATAACTTCTAGATTTTTGCAATAAGTATATGAGTTCTTTATGACTAATGTTGAGTCCATGGATTATATGCACTTCTCCCATCCTTCCACCATTGCTAGCCTCTCTAATACCGCGCACTTTTCGCCGGTATCATACACCTACCATATACCTTCCTCAAAACAGCCACCATACCTACCTATCATGGCATTTCCATAGCCATTCCGAGATATATTGACATGCAACTTTCCACCATTCCATTTATTATGGCACGCTCCATCATTGTCATATTGCTAGCATGATCATGTAGTTGACATCATATTTGTGGCAAAGCCACCGTTCATAATTATTTCATACATGTCACTCTTGATTCATTGCATATCCCGGTACACCGCCGGAGGCATTCATTTAGAGTCATATTTTGTTCTAAGTATCGAGTTGTTGAGTTGTAAGAAAAATAAAAGTGTGATGATCATCATTTTTAGAGCATTGTCCCAAGTGAGGAAAGAATGATGGAGACTATGATTCCCCCATAAGTCGGGATGAGACTCCGGACGAAAAATAAAAAAAGAAAAAAAAGGCCAAAAAAAGAAAAGGCCCAAATAAAAAAATGAGAGAAAAAGAGAGAAGGGACAATGTTACTATCCTTTTACCACACTTGTGCTTCAAAGTAGCACCATGATCTTCATGATAGAGAATCTCTCGTTATGTCACTTTCATATACTAGTGGGAATTTTACATTATAGAACTTGGCTTGTATATTCCAATGATGGGCTTCCTCAAAATGCCCTAGGTCTTCGTGAGCAAGCAAGTTGGATGCACACCCACTTAGTTTCTTTTGATGAGCTTTCATATACTTATAGCTCTAGTGCATCCATTGCATGGCAATCCCTACTCACTCACATTGATATCTATTGATGGGCATCTCCATAGCCCGTTGATACGCCTAGTTGATGTGAGACTATCTTCCCCTCTTTTTGTCTTCTCCACAACCACCATTCTATTCCACATATAGTGCTATATCCATGGCTCACGCTCATGTATTGCGTGAATATTGAAAAAGTTTTGAAAAAGTTAGTGTATGAAACAATTGCTTGGCTTGTCATCGGGGCTGTGCATGATTTAAATACTTTGTGTGGTGAAGATAGAGCATAGCCAGACTATGATTTTGTAGGGATAACTTTCTTTGGCCATGTTATTTTGAGAAGACATAATTGCTTTGTTAGTATGCTTGAAGTATTATTATTTTATGTCAACATAAACTTTTGTCTTGAATCTTTCGAATCTGAATATTCATACCACAATTAAGAAGATTTGCATTGAAATTATGCCAAGTAGCACTCCGCATCAAAAAATCTCTTTTTATCATTTACCTACTTGAGGACGAGCAGGAATTAAGCTTGGGGATGCCTGATACGTCTCCAACGTATCTATAATATTTGATTGCTCCATGCTATATTATCTACTGTTTTGGACTATATTGGGCTTTATTTTCCACTTTTATATTATTTTTGGGACTAACCTATTAACCGGAGGCCTAGCCCAGAATTGTTGTTTTTTTTTTGCCTATTTCAGTGTTTTGAAGAAACGGAATATCAAACGGAGTCCAAACAGAATAAACCTTTCTGGAACGTGATTTTCTTCCCGAATATGACCTAGGAGACTTGGACCCTACGCCAAGGAAGCTTCTAGGTGGGCACGAGGTAGGGGGGTGCGCCCTATACCCCCAGGCGCGCCCCCACCCTCGTGGGCCTACCGAAGCTTCACCGACGTACGTCTTCCTCCTATATATACCTACGTACCCCCAAACGAATAGGGACGGAGCCAAAAACCTAATTCCACCGCCGCAACTTTCTGTATCCATGAGATCCCATCTTGGGGCCTGTTCCGGAGCTCCGCCGGAGAGGGCCGTCATCACAGAGGGCTTCTACATCACCTTAGCCTCTCCGATGATGTGTGAGTAGTTTACCTCAGACCTTCGGGTCCATAGTTATTAGCTAGATGGCTTCTTCTCTCTTTTTGGATCTCAATACAAAGTTCTCCCCCTCTCTTGTGGAGATCTATTCGATGTAATCTTCTTCTTTTTGCGGTGTGTTTGTTGAGACCGATGAATTGTGGGTATGATCAAGTCTATCTATGAATAATATTTGAATCTTCTCTGAATTCTTTTATGTATGATTGGTTATCTTTGCAAGTCTCTTCGAATAATTCATTTGGTTTGGCCAACTAGATTGGTAGTTCTTGCCATGGGAGAAGTGCTTAGCTTTGGGTTCGATCTTGCGGTGTCCTTTCCCAGTGACAGAAGGGGCAGCAAGGCACGTATTGCATCGTTGCTATCGAGGATAACAAGATGGGGTTTATTTCATATTGCATGCATTTATCTCTCTACATCATGTCATCTTGCTTAAAGCGTTACTTTGTTTTTAACTTAATACTCTAGATGCATGCTGGATAGTGGCCGATGAGTGGAGTAATAGTAGTAGATGCAGAATCATTTTGGTCTACTTGTCACGGACGTGATGCCTATATACATGATCATGCCTAGATATTCTCATAACTATGCTCAATTATGTCAATTGCTCAACAGTAATTTGTTCACCCACCGTAGAATACTTCTGCTCTTGAGAGAAGCCACTAGTGAAACCTATGGCCCTCGGGTCTATTCTCATCATATCAATCTCCATCACTTTAATCTTGCTTTGCTTTTTTACTTTGCCTTTTACTTTTCACTTTGCATCTCTATACCAAAAATACCAAAAATATTATATCTATCAGATCTCACTCTCGTAAGTGACCTTGAAGGGATTGACAACCCCTAATCGCGTTGGTTGCGAGTAGCTATCGTTTTGTGCAGGTACAAGGGACTTGAGCGTGGCCTCCTACTAGATTGATACCTTGGTTCTCAAAAACTGAGGGAAATACTTACGCTACTCTGCTGCATCATCCTTTCCTCCTCGGGGAAATCCAACGCAAGCTCAAGAGTTAGCACCACACCCCTCCCGATCATCAGGACCCCCGTTTCGACCGTAGGAGGTCCGTTTCCTCCATTTTGCGGTATGCCACACCCCTCCCGATCAACAGGACCCCGTTCCGAACGTAGGAGGTCCGTATCCTCCGTTTTGCAGTACGCCAGGCCTCGTTTCCATCGCCTGTTCCGTCCAAGCCCTCCCGATGAACACCACCACGCATTCCGTTCCGACCCAGCCGGTTGGCTCCCACGCGTTCCGTTGCCTCCCGATGAATATGACGCATTCCGTTGCCTCCCCATGAACACGACGCATTCTGTTGCCTCCCCATGAACACGACGACGACGCTGTTTCTCCGTTCCGACCCAGTCATGTACACGAGCCCTGGCCGTACGTATGCGCGAGTAGGCATTCGAGACCCCGCCCGTATGTACGCATACGTGGCCGTATTTTCTTTCTTGCACCCTGGCCGCTGTACGTACGTGTACATGCTACATGCACGCCTCTACGACGACACGTACGTGCCTCTACTACAACACGTGCACGCCTCTACATCCACCAGTATATATGTACGTACACGTTTGCAACCAGAATGACAACGCTTCGTACGCTTCGACCAGGTGGGTCCCAACTGTCAGGCACTTCCTTGCGTGCGAAGATGTAGCTGGTGGGTCCCAGCAGTCAGGGGGGCGAATCGTTTTTTTTGCCCGGATGCACTTCCTTGCGTGCGAAGATGTAGCTGGTGGGTCCCAGCAGTCAGGGGGGGGGGTGAATCGTTTTTTTGCCCAGACGCACTTCCTTGCGTGCAAAGATGTAGCTGGTGGGTCCCAGCAGTCAGGGAGAAACGTTTTTTTCACAAAATACGGTGGCCCGTCCGGTGGGTCCCCGCTGTCAGGTGGAGGAATCATTATTTTGCGCGTAATAAGGAGGCACTTCCTTGTTGCGGCCGTGGACCCAGCTGTCAGCCTCTCCACGTACAGTCCACGTCCGATGGAAGTCGTTCCTTGACCACATTGACCACGCAGTGACAAGAGCACCACGGCGGTGGACGACGGCGAGGACTAGGAAGGGGACGACTCGGAGCTGGGGAAGACGCAGCAGTGGATGCCCACGCGAAGAGGAGTACGAGGGTTCACTGGTTCGGCTGCAGTGTGAGGCTGCTGTCGCCGCAGAATAAGAGGGGGTGTGGGTGAGTAGAGGGATGGCCCGACCAGCGGTGGTAGTAGTAGGGGGCGGTGAGGCCTCCGCGGCATCACAGCCAGCCACGGGAGGCAGGAGCACGCGACACGACCAGCGCTGGTTTGGGCGGCTGGAGCAAGAAGACCAGAGGTTGAAGAAGCACTACAGCCGTTGGATGAACATCGTACGGTAACAGGAGCTAGAATCGTTCATATTGACTAAGTTGACAAAGCCCTCCGTCCCCGTCAACTTGGTAGGCCCACAAGTCAGCGTCCCACTATGCTGGGTTCTAGCTGGCAGGGGGAATATTTATTTTTTTGTGCGTAATAAGGAGGCACTTCCTTGCGTGTGAAGATAGCTGGTGGGTCCGACATGTCAGCGGGGGGCACGTTATTTTCGCGAAATACAGAGGCCCTTCCGGTGGGTCCCATATGTCAAGTGGAGGAATCATTATTTTGCGCATAATAAGGAGGCATTTCCTTGTGTGCGGTCGTGGACCCAGCTGTTAGCCTCTCCACGCACAGTTTACTTCCGATGGTGTCGTTCGTTGACCATGTTAACCACGCCGCGCCGAGCGCATCCAAGGTGGTGGACGACGGTGAGGCCCCGGATAGCAACAAGCTGGAGATGGGAAGACGCGGGAGTAGAGTCGTAGACGGAGAGGTGTACGAGGGTTAACTGGTTCTAGTGCGGTGTGGTTCGGCAATCGGTGGAGAAGAACAGGAGGTGTGGAGGGGTGGAGGGATGGCCTGGCCAACGGTGGAGTAGCGCTTCATAGCGAAGCGTGCTAAGCAGAGCTGCTAGCAGCAGGAAGCGAGAGGTGGTCCCGGCGGCGCTGGAGGAAGAAGACGAGAGATTGAAGATGGATGCCGGTCGTTGGATGTAAATCCAACGACTAACATGTCAGAATCATTTGTTGACTAAATTGACAACGACTTGCGTTGGCTTCGACCTATTGGCCCACATTTCAGTCTCCAAAAATGTGGCACGTATTCAACCCATTTTTCTGAATTTACAGTCTTTTTTTGCACGGTAGAATTTACAGTCAATTTGATCATTTTTTTTTGAATTACAGCCATTAGCTGGGCTGGGTGAACAAATAATGTAGCGTCCATGCGACCCATTTATTTTATTTCCTAAAAAATTACAGGCCATTTGCACTTTCTCAAAATACACGATTTTGTTGGGCTGATTCTAATTATAATGTTGGGTTGGGCCAGCAATGTTATCAAAAAATAAAAAGGGGCTGAGCATTTCTTTATAAATATATTTAAATAATAAGTGATATTATTACATTCGTCCTTAAATCTTACCAAGCTTTTGTACACAATCACTAGGATTTTCGTGCCAAAACAATCCAAGATTTTATTTGTTAAGAAATTATTTTTATAAGTTAATAAGATGTGGGATATTGTTTTCTTACATATGTAAGTATCTGTTAAATATATGTTGACAATAAAAATAATATATAATAACATATAAAATAATTTAAATATATATAATATAGTTAGAAGGAAAACATAAGTTGGACCTGGCGTTCCTATTCTTATATAGAAAAATAGAACAGACCTCTGTGTTTTCTTCAAAAAACACATAAATTGGGCTGCCAAAAATAAAACCTCGGATGGGAGGTCCATAGGCCGGTCGATATATGACGGCCCTAAGAAAATACCAACAGGCCTATGGACCTCCCATCCGAGGTTGTGGGCTGCGCATGTTAAAAATGAAAGCCTAGACGGGGCAGCCCAAAACCACGTCCAACACTTGCCAAAACTTCGTCCCTCGTTTTCTCTGTGTGTCGCACACTCGACATTGTGTGGGCATTTTGGCTGTGCATCATATGAAGATGTGCTATGCATGAATGTTTATCAGCATGATGTTAACTGGCAGGTAGTTCCATTTTCGACCATGAATAAAACTTCCAACATGATGTTAACCCTGTTTGAAAAGGCCGTGTTAATATAAATGCTCTACCTCTAAAAGTTGCAGTTTCTTATCTGAAACTGAACTTGCAGTTTCTTATCTGAAACTGAAACTTGCAGTTTCTTCTTTGAGAATCACATTGTCTACACTTTTATACTCCTATGAAACTACATTTTTTAAGTGCTAAAAATAGATCTCTAGAATTCATAAAATACTTCATATGCTCAATATTGCAAAACTAAAATTCAAAAGACATTCATATCTGAAAGTACTCTCAAAATACACAACACAAAACACAATTCACAACCTGCAAATACTGACAACCCTAAGCTCCTCCTGACAATTCACAACCTACCCGACTATTGGGCTGGGGGGGGGGGCAGCCCCCTCCTATTCCTCGGCGGCAGACAGCTGCCCCGTGAGACGATGTGAATGGCGAGGGAGACGATGACAGGGAGCGTCGTCGGGCCAACTACTTTTCTCCTCTTGCAGTTGGGTTCGGTCGAGGAAGACTCCACCGGCTCGCTCTGGCAGGACACCCTCACAAACGGCACCCTGTAGATGCTCGATCCTTCAATCTTTGGTGGATGCTCCATCTGGGATCGATACTCCCACCACCGCTCCCTCACGATCGGATTCGGTGAATCTGTTTGCTCCATGGCCCAGAGGAGCAGCTCTATGTACTCTGGCGCGACTCCCTCCGGGAGTATCACCGCCTTTTCGCTCTGTTGCAGATATTTGGCCATGGATGTCGCCGTTGCCACTAGTTGGTCCTTGTTTTGAAACCAAGACTGTATCTCCAACATCCTAGCTAGCTTCACAGGGTCGCCATCTGCGATCCTCACATATCAGTTGTACTCCTCCACTGATCTACTTCTCCACAGCACCTTCACTCGTCGGCGGTGGTTTTTGAATGGAAGAGGAGAGGAGCAGCGCTGGTTTTGGATTAGAACGGGAGAGGAGCGACGCTGGTTTTGGACTGGAACAGGAGAGGAGGGGCGGTGGTTTTGAAATGGAAGAGGAGAGGAGCGGTGCTGCATTTAGATTGGAACAGGAGAGGAGCGGCGGTGGTTTAAGAGGAGAAGAGCGGAAGAGCGACGCTGGTCTTGGAACTATTTTTTTGTTATTTTGCGTATTTTGGGTCAAAGTTTGACCATGCACTGTATTTTTTTGACCACGTACTGTATTTGACAAGCAAAATGTGAATGCATGTCACCAAAAATTGTATCGTTTGGTTCGTACCTGAATGTACTTTCAATTTATATTATTTTTGCAACGTATAACATATATTTTATGTGCGAAAATCATGGTCAATTATGACCCAGAATAAAATGGAGACTAGTTAATGTGGGGTCGCTTTCTTAATTAAAGGGTAAATTGATTTTGATTTTGATCCAGTCACAGCGCGCCGGCCCTCTCGTCCAATCCTAAATCGCTGCCGCACGCTCCTCTCCCTCTTCTCCATTCCAAAACCACCGTCTCGCCTCTCCCTCTTCTGATCTTCTCCATTGCAAAACCACCTCATCTCCTCTCCATCATCTCCATTCCAACACCACCGTCTCGCCTCTCCCTCTTCCGATCTGCTCCATTGCAAAACCACCTCCTCATGCACATGGCCCAGAGGCGCAGTTATCATCATTTTGATCTGAAGTGCCGGATTATAACATATAACACGAAAAATGCCACATGACAAGAAATCATAACCTCACTGCCCAAAGGAGACAACATGAATCCCGACGGACAAACTAGACGAGGAACAAAGCTCAAATTAAAGATAAACTCGTAGAAAAGGGGTCCGTCGATAGATGTCCTAATTAACATAGCCGGTTTGACCTAGATGGCAGCTGAGTAGTCACTGTTCGTGCATGTGCCCCCAATGACTAGCCCAACTCAGTTGTCGCTGTTTAACCCTCGCAGTGATCCGAAGCACATGACACCTAATTTTGCGAGATGACAAGAAACCTTTTTTTAGATTTCTCACCACAACTACAGCCATGTACAACACAGCCTACACGATATGCAGACGGTAGCCAATCCAGGTGTGTCTGCTGGAGTCTGGCCACATGCATGGACGAACTAATCTTCTGTGTCTTGTAGGGATCGTCCAGGCACCAATGTAGTACAACACTTCTCTAGTACTATCACTCGTCTCCCTCTTCTATTAAGTCACCCGACTTGCGGGGCCGGGGAGTGTGCCTATGGTCGGTTCTCAATTGCCGTCCCACATGTGCGTGCAAACGCAATATGACGCGCGTTCCATTCGGAGAGCAGCGTGCCAGATCGACCGACCGTCTGGGTGTGACGCGAACGCGACGGGCGTGCTGTATACTCCGTACATGTGTACCGGCGTTTTCTAGATGCTTTGCTCCATGGCGCGGGCGCAATCCATGGATACAAAATTAGTATACTGTATACTATTTAAAAGTCGAGGGCGGGGATTTTCCTGCGCGGTAGGCGGCGGGGCAGTTCCACCTAGTCGGTTCGACAGAGACGCGAGAAGACGTGGGAGTAGGCTGCTGCAAACGTAGGGCTGTGTGATTTGACAGCGAGTTACTACTGGACAGGTGGGGCCCCGTGATCATGGGAGAATGGAAAGCCACTACCCTGCCATTCACACACTGGTAGTTTGCTCCTACTCGTCCCCGCATGTCCTTCAATACTACGGCGGTTCGCTCCTAGTCGTCCCGTCCATTCACATTACGGCAGTTCCACTAATCCTAACCCTCCTCCCAAATCCATGGCGTCCCAAATCTCCACGATCGGCAGTGAGTACAAGGTTAGAACCATCACCGGCGATGAGTTCGACGTCATCTACACCCGTTCTTCCGTGACGGTGAAAGGATCCCTTTCTCGCTTCAGACGCATGTTCGAAGACTCAGATGATGAGTAGGTCGCTGGGCTAGATGTTGAGTACACCACAGTCCTGGGACCAGAGAAGGATCTAAAGGACGAAGAGAGGAAGAAGCCCGCCATGATCCAGGTTTGCGTGTATGACTTATGCTTGGTCTACCACATATGCCATGCTGACGTTGAGTGCCAGGATTTTAAGGACTTCCTCCAGAGCAACCTAGTCAAATTCGTTACTGTAGACTTTGGTAACGATAAAGAAGTCCTGCGTCGGATAGGCCTTGTTGTAGGCAACACCTTCGACCTCCAAAAGAATTGGTTGGTGTCCTCTCGTCAGCCTTCAATGCTGACCCTGGCAGGAGCCATGGTTCATCCTTCATACGGTAAACTGGAGAAACCTCCATACACATTTCATCGTCATGCATGGCAGTGGAATGTACTAGATATAGACCACATCCACTACGCTACAATGGATGGCTACCTTTGCTTCAATATCTACAAGGGTTGAATGAAGAGCAACAGCCAAGTGTGCGGTTCAAGCAAAGAAGTATCGGCCAAGAGGAAGAGGGACAAGGACGAAGTCGAGGACGTGGACAAGGACTCCAAGTAAGGTGGCAGTGTCGTTGCTCATGGTGGTTCTAATGCAGTGTCTACCGGAATAGTTGCAAAGTTTAATTTCAGGTGTGCTTAATTTAATTTGAGGGGTGTGTTGTGCTGAGCCCCCAGCAGAAATATGTTATGTTTCTTCTCGTTACTTTAACTCTTCAGTACGTACATACTAGTATTTCTTACATTTCATCTTTTAGTTGGTATAGTACTACCACTCGTTTCTTCACATTATATATGTACAATATATATGGCCAACATCATATAGCCAGCAGTTTAGTTGTCAAAGAATTTCAGGGTGCTTAGTTTTGTCAAAGAATTCCAGGATGCTTAGAGGGTGCTTGGATCCAAGGGACTTATTTTAGTCTGACTAAAAATAGTCTCTTTAAGAGGCTAAAGTTCCAAGCACCCTGACTAAAGAGGGGCTAAAACTAGTCTTGAGACTAAATTTTTTTAGTCAGGGGTACCCCTACTAAAATGTGGATTAGTCCTCTCTCTACTCATTTAACTCCTCTCCTTTAACACAGGCGAGTTCTAGATTGGAGGGTCTGGAGGATAATAAATGCTCATTAACTTGATTTTAGCCTTTTTAGTATTTGGATCCAAGCATGGGTGAGGCTAGCATGTTTTCGTCCCACTACTTTTAGTCATGGGACTAAAACGTATCCAAGCACCCTCTTAGTTTTATTTGAGGGGTGGGTTGTGCTGGACACCATTATTGTGACTAGCCTTTTTAATAGTACTATATGCATAATTTGGCGATGAGCGCTCTCTATATGTACCACTTTTTTTAATTTCAAGTTTTGCTCCATGGCGCAATCCATCGATACTACTGTTGTACAAAAGTATACATTTTTTAAAAGGCTAGAGGACAGGGCAGTCTAGCTTGGTCGGTTTCACGAGAGGCGAGGGCCTTTGTGATTTGACGGCTCATTACTGCTGGAAGGCGGGGCCTTGTGATTTGACTGCTCGTATAAATGCGCCGACGACCTAATCGAGGAGGAGAAAAGAACCGTGCGGTATACTCAAGTTTTCCACTGGAGTAGTACTACGACGGAGGAGC
Source organism: Triticum urartu (assembly GCF_003073215.2). Lineage (NCBI taxonomy): Eukaryota > Viridiplantae > Streptophyta > Magnoliopsida > Poales > Poaceae > Triticum > Triticum urartu. Next base: position 433,682,063 of record NC_053025.1, on the reverse strand, counting down.
ACGAAACATGGCAGCCCAATGCCATATGGCGATAAAGAATGATCTAATTTTCTAGTCATCTCATTGTTAGCATTGTTCTATTTGTCGGCGTTCTGGGAACGGGGGTCCCCAGACTTGCCTGCCTGCGGCCTGTGGTGTGGCTCAAAGGGGGCCCCAGCATGGCCCATCTTCACCAACACAAACCCAAGACCCTCGCGAGGGGCCAAGCCTTGCGGGGCGGACGACGCGGAGCTTCCTCAGGCACGGCCTCATCAGGCTGGCTCACGAGGGGGCGGAGAGATCAAGGCGGGGTACCTCATGAGGTGCCCGTGACGCAAGCCATGACGACTCAGGGCGCCAGGCGGGTGCCAGCCTGCGCAGCGTCCTCCTTCCCTCTTTGGTGCAAAGGGGGCAAGCGCAGCCGCGGAGTACCGAGGCATCAGGCAAAGGTTGCCATTTCGGTGCAACGAGACCAAGACCAGGAGGACTACGAGACCGAGGTCATCGTGGAGCCCAAGACGGCGTCATCACCAGAGCTTTGCACAGGCGAAGACTGCTTTTGTCAGATAGCTGATACTTGCTGTCCCCCTTCAAATTAGCCCGCCATTGTTGGCTCCCTTCCCGCTCAATATTTGGGGAGAGGACCATGGCCTCTATAAATAGGACTAGCTACCCCCAGGGTAGAGGGGATCGAGAATCAGCCAACCCAGAAAACAAGCTGGGGTCAAAATCTGGGTCGGTCAGTTGGAGGAAAGCAAAGAGAGAGAGAGAGAGAAAGGTGACTGAACTCCTCCGAGCAGTTCATCGCCCCAACCAAGAACAGACCCTCGCGAGGCTGTTCTCCCTTGTATCGTTCATCATTATCAGCCCAAGAAGCAATCCACCACATCACACACTGGAGTAGGGTATTACACCACAACGGTGGCCCGAACCAGTATAAACCCTGTGTCTCTTGTGTTGTTCTTTCCTTAGTTTAGATCCTAGCATGGCGGAGGGGTGCAGGTAGGTAGGGGGAGAAATCTCCGTGCGCACCCCAGTGTTTGAACCTCAAGGGTCTGCCGGAACCCGAAATCCGACATTTGGCGCGCCAGGTAGGGGTGCGCCGGAATTCATCTTCCACCGCCCCGTTCTCCTCCGACCGTCACGCCCATGTCTGACACTCGTCGGGCCCGCGCCGAGCGCCGGGCCGCACTCGCTTCCCGCGTCGCCCAGACGGCCCCTGTCGGCGGGCATCCACGCCGTTCCCTGTCACCTGCCGTCAACGCCGCCACCGGCCCGGCGGGGGACGAGCGGAAAGCATCATCCCAGCATCCGTCCGTGCGGCAAGACGGCCGCACCGCAACTCCCTCGCTCACCCCAGCTGGTTCTTCGTCCCGTGCGCTCCACGCGCCCATGGAGGCTCGAGCTGCACTCATCGCGGCAAATGAGCTCGTGCGCTACCGTCCCGTCGACGACGTCTACAAAGAATGGCTCGACCGCGTCGCCGAGCTCGTCCACGCCGTAGGGGGCTCTCCTACGCCGTCCGTTCCACTGCACCGCACCCCGCCCTGCGCGGGCCACGAGGCTCCGGCGGCGCCCCGGCCGCCTCCTCCTCAAGAAGACGCCATGGCCCCAAGGCGCGTGGCCCCTGGGCGGAACCCGCTCCGTCAGGCGCCAGCGCGGCAAGAGCAGAGCTGCCAGGAAGTCCCTCGCCCGCAAGAAGCTGCCCGGGCGCTCCCTGCTCCTGCTCCCGCGCGTCAAGACCCCGCACTGCTCCCAGCTGCAGCGTGGGGACATGCAGGACCAGGCTCTCCGTCACCCAAGGCCTCCCGTGGCCACAGCAGGCTGCCGCGCCTTCACCACCGAACTATGCAGCGTAGCGTGGCCCGACAAGTTCAAGCCAGACCTGCCTCCTCGCTACGACGGCACGGCTGACCCTGCAGAGTTTCTCCAGCTCTACGAGCTAGGCATCGAAGCTGCCAACGGAGACGAGAAGGTCATGGCGAACTTGCTCCCCATGGCACTCAAGGACGGGGCCCGCACCTGGCTCCTGAACCTGGCTCCAGGCACAATCTCCTCCTGGGAGGAGATGCGCACCCGCTTCATCGCCAACTTCCAAGGCACTCGCGACCGGCCACCCGCCGTGAGCGACATGCGCCGCATCAAGCAATAGCCCGGGGAAACCCTGCAGAAGTACATCTAGCGCTTCAACAACGCACGCCTCAAGGTTCCCAAGGTGACTGAGGAGGCCATCATCTCGGCCTTCTCCGACGGCGTGCACGACGTCAAGATGAAGGAGGAGCTGGCGATGCATGAAGACCTGTGCACTTCCTTGGAGCTGTTCAACTTGGCAAACAAGTGCGCCAGGGCTGAGGAAGGGCGTCTCTCCCTCCTCGAGCTGCCTGCCGTGGACCCAGAAGAGAAGAAGCCCAAGGCCAAGGACGTGAAGTGCAAGGGGGCTGCGGTGCTCGCGGTAGAACCAGACACCAAGCGGGGCAGAGATCAGCCCGAACCCTCCAAGGGCAGCCGGTACTGTGTGTACCACGACCTCCACACCCACAACACCAACGAATGTCAAGAACTCCGAGCCGTGCAAGAAGGAAGGATCGGCCGTCGCCCCGACCGCAGTGACCGGGGCTACGGCCGAGGAGGAGGAAGAAACGCAGGACGCTGGGAAGACCGTGGGCCGCGCCAAGGGTGGCGCGACCAACCTTGCGAGGATCGCTGGCAAGACCCGCCTCACGAGAGAGGATGGAGGGATCAGCCTCGCGAGGGAGACTGGAGGGATCAGCCTCGCGAGGATCGCCCGCAAGGCAACGCATGCCTCCCACCGCTGCCACCGCAGCCAAGGAGAAACGAGGACCGCCACCAGGACGAGGAGGCTGGGGGCTTCCAGGAGCCGCGCGCGATCGCCTGCATCTTGGGCGGAGCACAAGCCCTAGCCTCTCAGCGCATCTTCAAGCAGTTCACCCGCGAAGTGAATGCAGTCCTCCCCAGGCTCGAAGCCACGCGCCCCCTCAGGTGGTCGGCGTGCGCCATCACGTTCAGCTCAGCAGATCAGCTCAAGTGTGCGGCTACAGCCGGAGTCCTCCCGATGCTTTGTTCCCCAATCATCAGCAACGTGGTGGTCACCAAGACCCTCATCGATGGAGGGGCAGGGCTCAACGTCCTGTCCATGGAGACGTTCAACAACCTCCAAGTGCCCTATAGCCAGCTTCAGCCAACCAAGCCCTTCTCCGGTATCACCGACAGCTCCACGGTCCCGATTGGGCAGGTCTGCCTCCCTGCACCTTCGGGGCACGCGACAACTACCGCACCGAGCTCATCGACTTCGACGTCGCTCATATTCGCCTGCCGTACAACGCCATCCTTGGGTACCCAGCGCTGGCCAAGTTCATGGCCGTAACTCACCACGGCTACAACGTCCTCAAGATGCCAGGAAGCGGCGGAGTCATCACGGTGCCCTGTGAAGAGAAGGACGCGGTGTGTTCCCTGGAATGAGCCTTTCAGGCCGCGTCACTGGAAGACCCGGATCGTGGAAGCAGGAGGCCTCCCGAGACCACCCCCAAGAAGAAGAAGACATCGTCCGGCCCGGCCACTCAGGAGGCAGGCCCCTCTGGGCCCGCGCCTGTCCAGGGGGTGCCTCCCTCCATCTCATAGGAAAGCGCGCCCGGCGCCCTCCCCAGGCAAGGCTCGGGGGCTCTCCCCTGGAGGGCCACCGACCTAGCTAGGGTCGCAAGGGAGGCGCTTGGGCACCACATGGAGGCGTGTTTTGAAGCACGTTTCCCTCGAGAAGGAGCAAGGCAAGGAGATCCAGATCCTCAGGAGTTCGTCAGCAAGGCCATTCAGGAGCTACAGGAGTCAAGACTCATGAAAGGCGGCCGCCGCTTGCCAGCAGTGGCCCCCCATCCAGGCGAGGATGGTGGCCTGCACGTCTGCATCGACATACCAGGGCTCAACCAAGTCGCCTCTCTGGAGCGCCTCTGGCCCTCGCGAGTGGGGCGCTGCGGAGGTCCACCCCACAGCTATGTTCGCATGCCTTACGGCTTGCCGAACGCGGCTGGCGCGTACCAGCGCCTCATGAGGGGCATCACGGAGGCACGAGAGGCCAGGCGTCCCGCAACCCTGGCAGAGATGGAGATGGCCCGCGAGGAGCCACCAGCGCCTCCGGAGCCTCCCGAGGCCCCTGGGCCTGGGGGCTCATGAGGATCGGCTCCCACAGCCCACCGAGCCTGCTACACCAACACCCCTTCATCCTCAATATCACCAGGTGACATCTTTCGAGTTTTACTTCCAGCTGGGAGCGCCCCCAGGGCTGCATTATTCCCAGGCCGCGTGGGTCCGTCCCTGCGGCGTGTATCCCTTTATTCCATGTTGTTAGCTTACCTTGTTGGGGGCGTCCCTCAGGCTGCATGATCCCCAAGCCGCTCGGGCCAGGCCCAGTGGCATGTATCCCATTTGCGTTTATTTCCGATTATGCGTTAGACCCACCATGCTTGATTATTTGATGCCGGTCCATGGCACCTCTTCTCCTCCATGCCGACCACTTGCACGTTAAAGGGGGGGCACCTGAGCATCGCGACTCAGGGCTCTTACTAGCTCTCCAGCCCTCACCCTCTGGCCTTGTCCATGGCATCGCGACCTAGCATACCAGCAACGGCTGAGACCAGCTCGAGGGCCGGGACCCGAGGACGTAGAGTGCCGACATCTAACCAAATTTGCAGGGACACATCACAAGATAAGGCCCAGTGCTAGGCGCAACCCGCCTAGAGGTAGGGCCCCGTGAGTCCCGCGCTGGCTCATGGGTGCCTAGATACACCTCGCCAGGCCCTACCGTGCCAGCCACGTGTCAGGGCGGGGCTGTACACGCCCCGGGGGCTCCTCCGGAGGGGGCCCCCTCCCACGTACCAGTGGAAGCACCATGCTCCGCGCTGGCTGACGACACTGCCGAGGAGCGGCTATGCCCGTACGCATACGGTAGCACTATGCTCCGCGCTGGTGATAAACAACTGAAGGTGGCCCCCGGGCCGCATCAACCTCAGGGAGCCCAGAGCTCAGTGTCTAGCCTCATCGTAACACCTCCCCTCGGGAGTGCCACGCGAGGGGGCTGGGCACGGGGGCTGCGCCTGGGTCACACCCAGACGCACGCCGCCCAGCCAGGTCCCCACCGGGCCTGGTTCGTCGCGCGTCTCTCCTCGAGCGGAGCCAAGGTATGAAGGCCGTTTGAGCGTCAAAGGGGACTCCTGAGCATCGCGGCTCAGGAGCCTAACTGGTCACGTAGCCCCTCACTCCGTGGCCCCGTCCTGGTTTCCGGTCGGGACCATTGCTGGGTGAGGTACGCGCAGGGCCGGGCTCTGCAGACGTAGAACGGTGGATCCACCCACATCATACCTCCCTACTTGCAGTTCGTGCGTCAAGGGGGACTCCTGAGCATCGTGACTCAGGAGCCTAACTGGTCACGTAGCCCCTCACTCCGTGGCCCCGTCCTGGTTTCTGCTCGGGACCATCGCTGGGTGAGGCACGCACGCGGCCGGGCTCTGCAGACGTAGAACGGTAGATCCACCCGCATCACACCTCCCTACTTGCTGTTCGTGTGCCAAGGGGGACTCCTGAGCATCGCGACTCAGGAGCCTAACTTGTCACGTAGCCCCTCACTCCTTTGGTCCCGTCCTGGTTTCCGGTCGGGACTATTGCTGGGTGAGGTACGCGCGGGGCCGGGCTCTGCCGGCGTAGAACATAAGCAAGTAGGAAGGAAAAGTGCTAATTTCAAGGAATTTAAAAGCAAATATTATAGTCCACACTGTTATCTCAATGCCAAACGCAAGTTTAAACGCCTCCCCGAGGCATGATACGTTTGCAGGAATTAAAAGCAGGACAGGAGCCATGACGGAGTCACTTGGTGGTGGGGGAGCAGCGCGGAGCGGGTTCGCCTCACGGAGCAGCGGGGTCGGCAGCGCCTTGCTCCGGCTTGGTGCTGAAGGCCCGGAACTTCCCAGCAGAGCCTCCGCGTGACCCTTCATGGCCTCGGCAGCGGCAGCGGCACACTCACCACTCACTGGCTCCAGCAGGCTGTCGAGGTCGACACCGGGATCGCAAAGGTAGATGTGTGTGAGGACCCGCGTCAGTGCTGCAGAAGACAGGACACGCGCCTCGGCCTCGGCCGTGGGGCCAAGGCCAAGGGCGACATCTTCAAGAGCGTGAACCAGGAAGGGAAGCAGCTTGGCAGGGCCGTCCTCGGTGCCAGCCAGTGGGCTCTCCAGGCCGCTGTCGTAAAGCGTCCTCGGCGAGGAGCGAGCCCTCGCCTCCAACTCCGTGAAGGCCATGCGGTCCTCGGCAAGAACCAGGGCCTTGCAGTCCAGCTCGGCCTTCTGCGCCCCCAACTCCTGCTCCAGCGCACCTAGGTGGTCGCGGCGCTTCCTGAGCTTGGCCTCCAGGCCCTCGACGGCTGCCTCGCGAGCCTTCACGCCTTCTTCCTTCTCTTGGCGAAGGCGGACCTCTTTCGCGAGCTGATCCCGCAGGCCTTGCAGCTCATCCTCCAGCGCTTTGCAGCGACCGCGGACATCGACCACCTCCCCCAGGGCTGCATCACGAGCAGCCTCCGCCTCCAGGACGGCCTGCTTCTCCTCGTCGCATGCCGTCGAGGCCTGGACCAGCGCCGCCCGAATCGAGGCGTCGGAGCGAACCCATCCAGAAGCCAGCTCCAAACGCCCGGCCACCAAGCGGGGGTCGGCGCCAAGAAGATCCTGCCGCAGTCGGTCTAGCTCAGCAACAGCACAATCCAGAACGGCAGAAGGAGTCGGAGAGACAGCGGCCGGTGGAGTAGGAGGAGAAGGCGGCAGCACAGCCGCAGCATCCTGAGGCGGAGTCTGTCGTGCCACAACAGCTATAGTGGCGGCGGCAGGCAAGAGCACCTCGGGAGCCACTTGGGACGTGGGGGCTGAGCTTGCCCCAGCCGGCTCAGCCAAACCTCGCGAGGACGACCGGGCAGGAGAAGCCTGTGCGTCGCGGTCACCCTCCTTCGCGGGCAGAAGCGCCGCCATGGATGGAACCTCGAGAGCCCCCTTCGGCTTCTTTGCTGCGGGCGCCAACCTATCCAAAGATGCGGACGTCAAGCCTCAGAAGCAGAGCAAGAGATAAAGACAAGAATCGAATGCTTACGGGTCATCGCCAGTGAGCTCAAGCGGCCTCCGTCCAAATTTGAAGCCTGAAAGCCGGCTGGAAGGGTCAACCTCAGGAAGCTTGGAGGCGGAAGGTGCGTCTGTGATTCGCCCCGGGGCCGGGGGAGACCCGCGGGAGATCAGCCCGGTCCTGTCCTTCTTCGGGATCGGGGGTGAGCTCCCGCCGTCCTGCTCGTCGTCGTCTTCGTCGTCATCCTCGTCGTCATCGTTCAGAGAGAGGTGGAGAACGCGGGACCTGCTCTGGGGGAGGGGAGCCCTCGACTCTTCGTCAGTCGCCTCGGAGTCAGGCCCTTTTCCTCGTTCCCCTCCTTCTTACTCTTCACTGGAGTCGCCGGAGGGCACGTACACCGGTTCCTCGGGAGCTTCCAGGGGCACTGGCCCATCCCCGTTGAAGACGGGCATGGACTTCACCACCCGCTCCCAGTCGTTGCGGAGGAACAAGGGCGTAGGAGCGCCCTCCAGCCTCGCCACATTGCCCCCGACCAGAGATTGGAGAACCGCAGCCAGGTCTCCGTCGGCCCAGGCCGCGGGGCTCGGACGGGGCCTCCACATTGGAAGCGAGTACTGCCAAAGCGGAGCCAGCTGGTGCTCCAGGAACTCCCTCAGCAACGATGCGCCGGTCAGCTTCACCGCCGCCATGTCGGCCGGCCTCAGATCCGCGTCCATCTTCTCTAACACCATCTTCGCGCGGGGATCCGCGAGCTCCGCTCGACCCCAGTCGCTGGAGCTCGTGGGCTGCTCCGTGGGTAGGATCAGCCGAGGGTGGATGCGCCCAGCATCCACCAAGATCCACTTGCTCCTGAAGCCCTCATTCCTCTTCCCAGAGTTCGAGATGGCAATGGCGCCGCCGTACGCGACGAAGCTCGCGCACGCGGAAGCACGAGAGGTCCGGAGGTAGAAGTAGTGGCGCAGCAAGGCCACTGAGGGCTGCACCCCAACATGTGCTTCACAATAATAAGCAAAGATTGCCAGGAGAAGGACGGAGTTGGGATGGAGATGCAGAGCCTGTAGCTTGTAATGGCGGAGGACAGAGAAGAAGAACTCGGAGAAGGGAGGCACTAGGCCAGCAACAATGGCACTTACGAAGAGCGGATAGAAGGTGCTCCTTTGACCCTCAGGGGTGGCGGAGCCGTCCTTGAACGCCTTCGCCCCGTCGATGCCCCATGCCGTCTCCATCCGGCGCAACCGGGCAAGGCCTGCCTTCGACACGTTCGGCGAGTCCAGGGCAGACGAGTACCAAGCTGCGGCCGGGGCTGACGAGGCGCCATGGCTCCCTAGGTCGCACGGTCAGAGCAGATCCAGAAATCTCGGAGGAAGGAAGGAGAGGCGCAAGAAAGGGGATCTGAGAAGCAACCGGAGAAAGCAAGAAGCAGGGCCTAGGCGGATGCCACTCCTTTATCAACTCGCGCGGTTGCTAAGGCGCCCACGTCCAGTCAACCGCCACGCGACGCCAAAGGCCGCAGGCTGTTAGGGCCCGCGGCGCTTCGCTCTTGCCCTTTCCGCCTCCCTGCACGGCCAAGCCCGGGCGCGCCTTGGGCCCGGGGGCTACTGTCGGCGTTCTGGGAACGGGGATCCCCAGACTTGCCTGCCTGCGGCTGGCGGCGTGGCTCAAAGGGGGGCCCAACACGGCCCATCTTCACCAACACAAACCCAAGACCCTCGCGAGGGGCCAAGCCTCGCGGGGCGGACGACGCGGAGCTTCCTCAGGCACGGCCTCATCAGGCTGGCTCACGAGGGGGCGGAGAGATCAAGGCGGGGTACCTCACGAGGTGCCCGTGACGCAAGCCATGACGACTCAGGGCGCCAGGCGGGTGCCAGCCCGCGCAGCGTCCTCCTTCCCTCTTTGGTGCAAAGGGGGCAAGCGCAGCCGCGGAGTACCAAGGCATCAGGCAAAGGTTGCCATTTCGGTGCAACGAGACCAAGACCAGGAGGACTACGAGACGGAGGTCACCGTGGAGCCCAAGACGGCGTCATCACCAGAGCTTTGCACAGGCGAAGACTGCTTTTGTCAGGATAGCTGATACTTGCTGTCCCCCTTCAAATTAGCCCGCCATTGTTGGCTCCCTTCCCGCTCAATATTTGGGGAGAGGACCAGGGCCTCTATAAATAGGACTAGCCACCCCCAGGGTAGAGGGGATCGAGAATCAGCCAACCCAGAAACAAGCTGGGGTCGAAATCAGGGTCGGTCAGTTGGAGGAAAGCAAAGAGAGAGAGAGAGAGAGAGAGAGGTGACTGAACTCCTCCGAGCAGTTCATCGCCCTAGCCAAGAACAGACCCTCGCGAGGCTGTTCTCCCTTGTATCGTTCATCATCATCAGCCCAAGAGGCAATCCACCACATCACACACTGGAGTAGGGTATTACACCACAACGGTGGCCCGAACTAGTATAAACCCTGTGTCTCTTGTGTTGTTCTTTCCTTAGTTTAGATCCTAGCATGGCGGAGGGGTGCAGGTAGGTAGGGGGCGAAATCTCCGCGCGCACCCCAGTGTTCGAACCTCAAGGGTCTGCCGGAACCCGAAATCCGACACTATTCATTCCCTGAAAAAAACGATTGTCCTATTCATGCCTCGCAAAGAACGTGACACGTGCGGCGAAACACCCGAAGCAAAAGATGAAACACAGGAGCAAAAGAGGAAGGAAGATTATCACCCCAAATGATCTAATTCGCCGCGGAGTCGTAACTGCTTCTTCATCGCCTCAACGACCTCCATCTCCTTGCGCGTCTCCTTCGCCATCTTCTTCATTCTGTCCATGACGCGGGATTTCTCGATGCGAGCCTTCATCATCTGTTCCACGGCCGCATTACGTACCTTGACAGCAGCCGGGTGCTCGATGCGGAGCTTCTCCAACTCCTCCTTCCGTTCCATGACGAGGGCCTGCAGCATCTTCATTGAGGAACTACTATTCTCATGCAGCTTCTTCTAGCCGGCGTTCTTCTCCTTCAACAGGTCGATCTCGTGGCAGAGCTTCGCCTTGTCCTCCAGAAGTCGCAGGATTTCGCCGATTGCCTTCTTCTCTGAGGCAATGCTCTTCTTCAGCAGCATCACCAAGCCGGCGGTCAACTCCCCCTGCTGATTGAGCTCAGCGGGCATGTCGTCGAGGCTCTCCTTCAGCAGCTCCATCAAGCCTTGGATGAACTCCTTCTGCTTATTGAGGTGCTTATTGAGCTGATCGGGCATGCCGTCGAGGGATAACGACTCCAGCTCCGCCGGCTCGGCATGTTCGCCTCCGCGGCTAGGGCGCTCCTGGGAGCCATCGCCTGCCCGTGAGAGATCTTTCGAAGTCTCTGTGTGGCGGTGAGCCCTCTCTTTCTTTTCCGCAGCCTTGGTTGCCGCTCCCTTGTTACGAGTAGTTCTCGACCTAGAGCTCTGCTCACTGGCCGTGGCAACGACGGACGAAGAAGAAGCACTTATGAGGAGGAAAGGTAGAGTAATTTTCGGTTACGTAGTTCCCCTTTTTATAACCTAAGTACTAGCACTAGTACTAATACCTGCATAGTGGGAACACGTTCAGATTTGGTACGTACTAGTAGGTGTGAGCAGGCTTTCGAATGTGATGGGAACAAGGTAAAGATTAATTGATGGTTTTGGTTTCGAGGCCCGAAACGGCTCCTGATGAGTATAGCGGAACATAAATTTCAAGTACTATGCTGCTCAAATGCGTAAATATTATGTTACTATCAAAAATTGGCACAAAATATGAAGGAGACCAATGGAAGTACTACAAGCAACCCATGATTTAACTACTCGCATGCGCGCAGTGGAGTAATAATGTCTTTCTTCCGCCCTCACGTCCACTCAATTTGCATGCGCTGTATTAATTGACCATCAATGAAGTGAACGACTTTACACGCGTCAAATTATCACATGGGGTGGATCTTGGGACAAAATTGCGTCCGCCTGTGTACCCGCGTGTGCGTGCGAGGTAATGAGTGTGTGTGTGGCGTGCGTGCACATCTTCGCTTCGTGCATGTACCGCCAGTATGGCTCAGGGAGGACGAGTACATTCTTCTAGAACCAGCAACATGTCACTGTGATCAATCCACGCAAGGAGGTCATGACAACGCCTCCACATGTGCCACGTGGCTTCATGAAATGTAAGAGAGACACTGTGTAGCGTGCCATTGGTATTCTAATTTACGTGTTTTGCACATACTCGAAGTACTAGTAAGGTACACGTGCATTGCACGCATTAGATTTTGCAACCAATATTTATAAATACCACACTATAGCATGTAAGCTCTGAGTCATATATGCCTGATGTAGCCCTTAGTTTAATTCTTATAGTTCATCTCATTCAAAATCAATTAGTTCTTATAAAAAAGCTACGCGGAATAGGAAAAACATGGGATTATAGTGGAATGTCGTCTTGAATCCTATAGGATTGTACGAGTGTTTGATTGTGCATAGAAAAAACGCAGAATTCTTTCAAAGAGGTTTGAGTGGATGGGATGTTTCCTATGAAATCTAGTGCAAATGAATCATATGGAAAAATTCCTATGGTTTACAATCCTACGAATCAAACAACCAAGATAGGAAAAATTCCTAATGATTAGAATCCTCCAAAATTCCTTTGAGAATCCTTTGAATCAAAGAAGCCCTTAATCTATTTTATGATTCAATGAATTGTGCGTTGTAAAGCATAAAGTAAAAACAAATAATGGCAATTCAACTAGAAAAAAGTTTGGGCAGTTGTGATACGGAAGATTCTAGAACAAAAGAGAACCACTGTTGTTTTGAGGTTTGTGCATTATGCTTAAGTTCAACCATGGAGTCTGCTAGATTGTACATGTGGCAAAATCCGGTGGGGGCTATAAGATGGTGCGAGGGGCCGAGTGGAGGGAGACTATGAAGGAATGCACAAGTGCGAGATCGATATTTAGAGAGAGGGGGCGAACACGTGCGCTGTTGCGCGCAGTGGCGGAGCCATGAAAAATAAATGAGCTAGGGGGCCAAGCATTGCTAATCCTTTACGAGGAGGGTCAATTCATGAACTTAAACCATTTTAGCAGCAATTTTCTAATGATCACATTCATATTAGCGATATATAGTGATGTTAGGGGGGAGGGGGGCAGGGCCCTTACTGCCCCCTGTCTTCGCCATTGTGCACGCGTCTTAGAGATGAAGCGGAAGGCATGGATGATGAGAGGGGGACGTTGGATATATAATTAATGTGGGTGTATTAACTATATATGTTAATCCTGTATAGAGAGGTATAGATTGATCGATGTGGACGTGGGAAAGAGGGTGAGACCTCACTGGATATATCGATTGATCAGTTTGTGTGGAAAACTATGAAAGACCTAGCTATATACACACATACATAGAGGAACATTGATCGTTGCGCATGCACACTTGAGAGATAAAGAATGCCCGATATGATGGAGAGGGGGATGTGTGTGGGTGTGTGCCTTCATGGGAGACCGACCCGAAGAAAAATATTGCATGCGTGCGATGGATAATGCCGACTAGTAGTGTGTGTGCATGCATGCACGAGAGAAAGTTAGTGGTACAATTATAAAGAGAAGACTACTGTGTGGGTGTAAAAGAATAGGTGAGGTCATAATCAATATAAAGTTGAATTCAAATATTTGAATAAGAGATCCTGATGTTTGAAACCCATGCATGCATGAATATAACGGAGATCTGCGCGGTGTGGTTTGGAAACGAGCATGTTGTAATGTATACACATTGAACAAGGTCAGACTGATTTGAATTTGAGATACCGATGGCAGACATCATTTGTCCATGTCGCATCCGTGCATGGACACACTATTCTAATTGGAGATGATGTGCGGCTTTCGCATCACATATCTATATCTATACCCCTATATATATTATATTATATATTTTTTATATTGTGTGCGGGTAACTTTAACTTTGAAAGATGGTCGTTGGATGAGGCGAATCCGATGGTCCAAAGATGGCAAATTTGAGCACTACTGGCCATTGGATATCATCTAGATTCCACCACATTTCGCCACATGTATAATCTAGAAGACTCCATGGTTGAACTTAAGCATAATGCACAGACATCAAAACACAAGCACTTCTTATTTGTTCTAGAATCTTCCGTGTCAGAATTGCCCAAATGTTTTTCTACATGATTTGCCATTATTTGTTTTTACTTTATGTCTTACGACGCACAATTACATGAATCTTAAAATAGATTAGCTTTCTTATAAAAACTAGATGATTTTGAATGAAATGAACTATAAGAATTAAACGAACATCTACATCATGCATATATGACTCAAAGCTTGCATTCTATAATGTGGTATTTATTCATAATTTGGTTGCCAAATCTCATGCGTGCAGTGCACGCGTACCTTACTCTAGTCTAAATGGTGTTTGTGTGTGTTGTGCGTGTTGAGGTGCAAATTGTCTTTTTTTGGGTACACGTTAAGCTTGTTCTTCCGAAATTTCAAGCCGCGCCTTGTTATGCCGAAAATTCAAGCTAGCGTCTCTGTCTATCATGCTGCAAAACTCCCGCCTCTTCAACCCGCGCCTTGTTAGCCTGAAATATTTAAGATATATCTTTGTCTCGTTGTGCTCTGACAACTCCCTCCATCTCATCCCGCGCCTTGCTATTCCGAAATTACAACGGGCGCGAAAACTCCCAACTCCCGTGAAATCCCGACACGCGAAATGCCCGTGGTACCCCTGAACCGAAAGAACCGCCTCAAATCGGTGGGGGTACTTTCGTAACTTACCCCACATTTCGGACAAGCGCGTCTCTAAGCCATGGTTCCCCACTGCCATCCCATCTGCCCACCCATTCGTACACCAAGTCCGCGAAAACCCGCAATGAAACCCCACACCCTGCTCCGTCCGCCACCCAGCTGGAGCCTCTTCCCCGATGACGTCGTCCACAGCAACACCTCGACGTCCCTCATCCACCGTATCGGATGAGGATCCGTCGTCGATCTCATCGTCCCGCCGGTTCAGCCACCCCGTCCTCCACCTCCAAGAAGCTGCCTCGACGTTCCCCTCGTCTTTCGCGCCACCTCCATTCCCACACCGCCGTCTTCACCTGCACCACTAGCAGAGCATCATCATCACCGTTTCCTCGTATGAAGCTGCGGCCTAATCGGCGCCACCAAAGAGGTTGTACACTAATCGCCGCATTTTCTTCTTGATTCGATCTCACGGTGCCGTCGGCGCTCGGTCCCGAGCCAACACGGTGCAGCTCCATCCACGGCGGCGTCGCCGGCCACTTCCTCCATGGTGTCGCTCCCTCGGTGGCGACGTCCACATCAGTAGGAGCTGTTGCTGCTTTAGCTCTCGCTCGCGTTGCTGCTCTGCTCTTGCTCTCGGTCCCCTGCCTGGTCTGCTCTTGCTATTGCTCTTGCTCGCACTGCTGCTCTCACTCTTGCTCTTGCTTGTGATGCTGCTCCGATTTAGCTAAACTTCATTCGACTGAATCGACTTTTGGGTCAGTCGATTTTCAGGGGGTGGGGGGGGGGGGGGGGGGCTCGCCAGGGTGAAGGAAGAACCAGCCGCAGCGGGGAGGGGGGCTCGCCGGAGAGGTACCCCACTATCTATCTTAGGGTTTAGGATGGGGGTGGTGGTCGCCGGCGTTGGCAGGGCGTTGGCGGGACGGTGGCGTGGGGATCGCCGGAGAAAAAGCTCGGCACGGGGGGCGCTAGAGGGATGGCCGGGGCGACGGCGGACCGGCGGTGGGGAGTGTTTTCGGGGCGGGCGGGGAGGCGCACCGCCGGCCGCGGGTGGCGGGGGCTGCTGTTTGGCCGGTGGTGGCTGGCGGCTCAGGGGGGTGGAGGTTGAAGATGAACCGCATGCCCTTGATTTCGTATCCAACAGCTGCAAAATTGACTGACCAGAGATGAAAAAGTCAGTCGACCAACATGTAGCCTCACCTTGCTAGTGCGTTCAGTTTCGACAGCAAAATTCAGTTTCGACAGTTAAGTTCAGTTTCAACAGTTAAGTTCAGTTTCGACAGTTAAATTCAGTTTCGACTATTAAGTTCAGAGATGAGAGGCTGATGTATTTTACATGTAGCACTTTGTGGTTATGTATTTTATGTCATGTATTGGAGATGCTATTAGAATTCCACTCAGGTTAACGTTGTTCGTTGTCTCTCTTGTCCTGCTTCAGCCTCGGCATCGTACAGCTCACCAGGGCTGCTCCAACGACGAAACCCTCCATCACAATGGAGCAGTACCTCGGGCTCCATCTCCAGACGCCTAAGATCTTCTTCCCCTCCTCTGACAGCCAAGTCAGCCGGAGCATCCCCACCGGCCAACCCAATCACGCTGAGATCGACATGGCTTCGCCAAAGAGGTTGTACACTTGTTGCATCTCTTTTTTACTCTACATGTTATATATATTGTCCACTGAGCACTCGTAGTAATGGGAAATACGATTATTTTATCCTACTATATGACAAGTAGTGAGGTACCAGGCAACTTAGCTATCCGTGATGGACTCTCTTGAACGCCATCATTATTTATCTTTGCACGCTTGAGCTGTGCATTTGTCGATGGGCCTGGGAGTTGAGCTAGTATGGAAGTGGCCTAGGTCCAAAGTAATAGAAGTAGCACAAAAACATTTTTTTAGTGTAGGATTTTCCTTGCTCAAGCCTGCCTACTAGAATCGGCAGTGCTTGAAAGGAAAAGTGAATGAAAAACATCAGAATTGGAAAGTTTCCTATGGTACTAATTTTCATGAATTTGGTGCGAAGGAGTGGAGCAAAGTAAAACTGTAGGATTTGTTCCTTTAGTGTCTCCTTGAAAGAAAAACCGTAGGAATTCTAATTTCCACTTCTCCCCCTTTTCATATTCCTATTCATCAAGCACAATACTAAGAGATAGTAGCATAATAACATTATAACCGTACATTTTCTTGTGGTTTGTCTTAATCTCACCATGCTTTTTTGCATCCTGTGATCTTCCAATTGTTGTGAATCAAACACCCAGATTGGCAGAAATCCTGTGTTTTTAAATTCTCTGTTTTGCACGTGCATTCCTATCCTATTCCTGTCTATTTCCTATCCCTGCATTGTTAGAATCCTCAAATTCAAACAAACCCTTACTCAATTACTTCTGTTACAGATATGTGTCAAAGAAAACCTTGTGTGGTTTGTCCTTCTCCTGCAGCGTTATGTTCCACCCCAGCTTAGCTGCTCCAACGACGGAAGGGTTCACCACAGCAGGGATCCGCTCTCCAGACTGTCTTTTGCCACCTTAGATCTTCTTCCCCGCCGTCGGCAGCCACGGCAACTGCATTACCATCATCAACTGAGCAGATGACCTTGAGGACTACACGGGTCCGCAAGAGAGGTCTTACTCTTCCGTGTATGCTTACATTATGCGTCGCTTAATATGATGACATGCTATATTATCGTCGTGTTCACCTATTAGACTCCGAGTCAGGTCCAAGTTAACGTTGAAACTTGAGTTTATAAATGGTTGTGGGGTACATATTGGTGCAGCAATCAGTACTATCTGTCTACTATCTGGTTAATCTCTTGTGTCTACTATGAGTTTCATGTTGGGTGCAAACAAACATTAAAGGAGCCATTATCTGTATTTTTTAACTAAAGCTATTATCTGCCTGCTATCATTGGTTTTGGGTCTATCCACAGTTTGCTACCATCACTCTGGATTTGTGCATGCACTCCTTACATAATCTCACTATGTTTTATTCCTATGCATGCCAGTTATTGTACACAATGGAACTGATCATGTAGAGCAAAAGAGACGAGCCTTGCGTGGCAATAAAATTTCATGCAGACGTCGTTCCATGGTGGGCGCAAAGGCAGCCCCCTCCACCCATTTCAGATCGTAATCAAGAGGAAGATAACTGTTCTGAGGAGGATTCAGAAGGAGAAGACCACTCCTATTTACCCCATGAGGTCTTCGCTCTAACTTGGCATGCTGATGTTGGTAATATCATGCATATGGTGCCTTGCATTGCTTACTGTATACATTAAAGATGTCATCTGCTTAGTTTAGACATGCTTTGTGTCAATGCCATCTGTTTAGTTTCTTTATCGTATATGTGAATCATGCAATGCCATCTTGTCTAGCCAGGCATCATATATGTGAATTTTGCAATGCCACCCTGGTTAGCCAGTCATCTTATATGTGAATTATATGATGCCATCATTTATTATTACGTGTTAAATTTGTCAACAGTTTTAGTACATTCAATTACTCTTCCTGTGCATCAGCCCTTCGGCACGGTCATGGAAAAATATGGAGTGGAAACAAGGTCTTCAGAGCAGACAATGCTATCTGACGAAGCGCATGTCTTGCTGGTTACCGATAGCTCCTCAGAGCAGGATTCAGAGACAGATGACCAGTCATATCCCCCCCCCCCCGAGGTGCATGCCCTAACTTGGCAGGGTTATGTTGCTCATATCGTGCGTATGGTATCTTGCATTGCTATGTCATTTGCTTAGTTTAGACATGCTTTGTGTGAATGCCACCTGTTTAGTGTCTAATTACCATATATGTGAATTATGCAATGCCCTCTTGTTGCAAGACATTCTATATGTGAATTATGCAATGTTATCTTATTGCAAGGCATTATGTATGTGAATTATGCAATGCCATGCTGTTTAGGCAAGCGTCATATATGTGAATTATATCATGCCGTCCTTTTTTTGTATTTCTCATTGCTTTTGTCGACAATGTTTGTATATTCAACTGCTCTTCCCGTGCATCAGCCATTTGAATTGGTGATGGAGAAATCTGGAGTGAACACAAGGTCTTCAGAGCAGACAATGCTACCTGCTTAAGCAGATATCTTGCTGGTTGCAGATAGCTCTTCAGAGGAGGATTCAGAGGCAGATGACCAGTCCTATATCCCCCTGAGGTGTATGCTCAAACTTGGCAGGGTTATATTACTCATATAATGCATATGTTGTATTGCAATACTTAGTTTTTACATCATATACACAATATTGAATGCCATCTCCTTAGTTGACACATCATATATGCGATTGCCCTCTACTCACTTCCTTAGTATATAAATCATATATTTGAATTATGTCATGCCATGATGTTTACATAGACAGCATGTACCTGAATTATGGCATGCCAACCCATTTTCTAAAGACATAATATAGTTATATCATCTCATCCTGTTTACATAGTCATCATATTTTAAATTATGTCATTCTATCCATGAATTATATCATGCCATCATGTTTCCCTCGACGACATGTTTGTGATTTATGGCATGCCAACCAATTTAATAGACACATCGTATAGTTATATCATGTCATCCTGTTTACATAGTCATCATATTTTGAAGTATGTCATTCTATCCTGTTTAGTTAGCCATCATACATGTGAACTTGTGTCATGCTATCCTGTTTAATTAGCCATCATATATGTGAAATTATGTCCTGCTATTCTGTTTTCTTAGACAACATAAATGTGAATTATTTCATGCCCTGTTTTCTTCCCTACTATCCATTGCACTTGTCTATCTTACAATGTCTGTACATTCAATTACTTTTCTTGTTTATGTGCCATTTCAATTGGAGGGAGTGATGGCAGTATCTGTGGGAGTAAAAACACGGTCTTCAGAAAAGATCGTGCTACCTGTCGATGCAGATAGAACCACGGTTGTACTTGCCCAAGAACCAGCCCCACCACACATAACCCACACTCATGTAGATTGTACCCCCTACCCAGTTGGACAGAGAACCAGCTACACCCCTTCTAACCCCAACCCAGCAGATAGACACCCAGTTCCCGTCGACACGGCACCGTCTCCACCACAGAGCACCCAAACACGAGCAGTTAGTAAGGCAACTGCAGTGCCCCAATCACGAGGACCACCACTCCGAACCCGAAGTCAACGCTTAAAGCAGAAGAAGAATTGTTCTTAGGTCAGGTTCCGTAGCTATGGTTCATACGACTTTGCTCTTGCATCACTGTATTTACTGATACCAACTAATTTCGAATTTGAAGGATGCAATTGAAACTCCAATTGCGCAACATGTATGTTTTAAACCTGTTTCTTCAACGTGTTTGCTTGTTTGCTATTGTAACTTGCTCTATGTTGATTTCAGTTTCAATTGAATAAACAATTATGTTCTCATGCCATGCACATTACAAGTGTTGTTATTGTTGTGTAGTTTCCCACACTTATATTCTGTCTATGCTGCTTTGTCTTAAATAGATATGATTCGAACTGTATCTATCTTGATTTGGCAACATAAACTAGAATGATATATGCCATACAGTGACCATACTACATAGATATATGTTTGTTTCATGCTGTTATCCTATCCACCTTACTACTGAACTGGTTTACCAAAATGAGTTTCATATACTACATTGTAAACCTGAGATGTGTTTGTTTGTTTCTCTTTTACAACGCGGATAAAATATTGGAGAAGAGTACCCTGTTATGCAATGGTAAAGGAAGTAATGCAGATAAGGTTCAAGATAGTGAGACATCCCTGTTGGTCTCCAAGAAAGCTGATAAAAACTATATTGAAGACACCGAGACAACCCCAAAGTCCTGTCTTGATGTAATGTTCGAGTTACTAGCTACCACTGCTAGCACCAGCTCTTCGAACTCGTTACCTGAATCAGTTCGGCTTCTTGAGTCTCAACTTCAAGTTGAAAGACATTGATCAGATGTTATGCGATAGGAAGCCGAAGGACTGAGGAAGTCCCTGCAGAATTCAGATGCATACTTTCTGGTGCAACACCAAGCGCGGGAGGACTTAAGCACCAAACAAGAGAAAGTTAATAAGCTTGCTAAGCATCTTGCCAGCATTATGGGTACCCAGGATATTGTTTCTTGAGCTCTTCTGAAGTGGTTTCAGTTCTGGACTTGTTTTGCTGCGGCATTTATATGCTGCTGTGTTCCCTATATTTGCACTGGTGGCGAACTTTGATGCCGAGTGGATGTAATATGTGTAATAGCCGTGATAGCCTAGTGTAAGTTGCTTGCTTATTTATTTCCTTGTTGTCTTGTTTATTTGTTTGCTTGTAGTCAGTGCAGTTCTTTTTCTGTGGTTTGCTAGTGGCCGCAATAACCTATTTTTTAAAACTAGGCCACAATAACCATGGGCTAATATTTACTGTAGTGACACTGGGCCTCCTACGGGCCGTAGAAACAGTGGGCCTTCTACGGGCCGTAGAAACAGTGGGCCTTCTACAGGCCGTAGAAACAATGGGCCTTCTACCGGCCGTATCATCAATGGGCCTTATACGGGCTATATGATCGATTGGCCAAACATGGGCCAAACAGACCGCATCCTGGCCGTAAACGGGCTAGAGTTGGAATCGTCCGTTCATGGGCCGACCATAACGGGCCATCGTTAATAGGCCGTATTTGATGATGCTATGAAAACGGCCCAACGTATTAACGGACCACAAACGGGCCGACTGTAACCATGGGCTGAATTTGGCCCACAAGCAGAAAATGATAGTAACGTGCTGTAAGTAAACGAATGCTGGAAAATAGCCCAAGAATAAATGGGCTCTGAGAAGGCCGAAAGATAACATGGGCTGGAAACGGCCCAACGGAATAATAGGCCGTTAATGGGTATAAAGCGATACACTGTTCTTTACGGGCCAGTTTCACCACGGGCCGTTAATGGGTGTAAAGTGATACACTGTTCATTACGGGCCAGTTTCACCACGGGCCGTTAATAGGCCAAGAGTTACATAGGGCCTCATATGGGCCGAAAGACGCCATGGGCCATACATGGGCCAGAAGTGAAAACAGGCTGGAATCATATTGGATGGCCCAGATGACGCTACCGGGCCTAATTCGAATAGGGTGTAACGGGCCTTGGGTTAGCGGGCTGTAAATGGGCTATATGCGAACAGGCCGTTAATAGGCTTTCCATGGGCCGGCCCGCCACCTTTTGACCAAGTCAAACGGGCCGGCCTTTTTCCCAGGAATGGGCCTCTGTTGGGCCGTGCCACGTGTCGACGTATCATAGGCGCCTTCTGTCCAATGAGTGGATGACATCTGTCCCAGCGATGAGCTGACACATGTTTCCTCCAGCCAATGATGATTTTACACATGGAAAATCCCCATTGGTCGGGGCTGTTAACGGATTATCGGATCCAAAACTCGACCCGATAGCTTA
Source organism: Triticum urartu (assembly GCF_003073215.2). Lineage (NCBI taxonomy): Eukaryota > Viridiplantae > Streptophyta > Magnoliopsida > Poales > Poaceae > Triticum > Triticum urartu. The sequence continues at coordinate 433,660,838 of NC_053025.1, read as the reverse complement.
ACGGCGTTCCGTTACGGTGGATGCCACGTGTCGGTCACCCTTGACGAAAGCACTTCTGTGACGCGCGATTTATCATCATGGAAGTGGACACTTCCATGATGATAATTTTGGTAATGTCATGGAACACTTCTACGACAGCATAGGTATGACTATCTTGATTCTGTCATAAAATCGTCATGGATGTACATGCATGACAGAAAACGCAACCTACTGTGACAAATACGTATCATCACGGAAGTGTATTTTTTTGTAGTGTCAACCTCTTGTAATGGACGACGACGTCGGGGTATCAGCTCTGGCATGGTGGAGGAGGACAGCAGTGGACGGGGTGGCGGACGGAGGAGGCTGGGTGGAGAGGGTGTTTTGGCGCTCACAGAGTACGAATGGGGAAATGGAGGGAGAGAGGAAGGGGGAACCATGTCTTCAGGGCACGGTTGTCTCAAATGCGAGGAAATTTACAAACTTAGCCCCCGTTGAAAATTTCCTACATCACATCAATATTAGTCGGTTGGGGATAGGACGGTAATCTCGCATACACCGAATATTTGCCGACGAGAGTTTGTTTTGGCGCCCACCGTGTATGAATCGAGGAGGGAGTCGATTTCGACCGAGGAGAAACTGTGTTTTGGCGCCCACCGTGTATGAATCCGGGTGAGAGGCGGTTATGTCACGTTTGAGTGAAATTACAAACCTACCCCTATCAAAACCTATAGAAATCGAGTCGATAGGCTTTGCGTGTTAGGGATAGGCAGTAATTTCCATCTCGCAGATTTTGGTTTCGGGCGGTTACTGCGACTTTCCCCGCTTCGTTCAAATTTTTGCAGGGTAAGAGTGCACGTTTACCGTGCCAACTCAATTCGAATCCAGTTTGTATTCTATTTTTGTTCGGGCATGATCCATTTTCGATTGGAATAAAATTCTATATACATCATTTTTATATATACTTTCAAAAGCTCAACACCCTTTATACATAAATATGGTTTACAAATGCCATGATCTCATATTCATAAGGCTGGATCCATCTTAATTTAGATTTTCAAATATTTGAAACCAATTTTTGTTGAAATCCAATGTATGCATTCCTCGCTAACTGTCTCCAATTAATGTGTGTTTCATGCGGTTTTTTTACTTCTCAAACATGTATAATGTGTTTCACACACACAACATATAGTGTAATCCCGTTTAGATATTAATTGCATATAAACCATGCATTGTCTCTAATTAAAGAATCTATGGATCACTAATATTGATAAACTATATAACATTACATGTGTCCCCAAATTCAAATGAATATGCATGTTTGATACACCAATTTTCGTTATGATATTATCGATGTCGTGATCTCTAGTTTAAATATTTGAATCCCCTTTAATCCAGATATTCGTCTCATATAGCTATCACTCATACTTATATAGGAGTATATCTCTAGACCTATACGCGTTCATCGTCTCTCGGGCATCTCTCGTGCTACCTATATGTCGACAATGATCTTTTATCTTCATAACACACTAATGGTACTCTCTTCCTCGACCTTCATCACTCTATCTCTCTCTAAGTACTAGCAAGATGCTCGTGTATTGCACGGAACACCAAGATCTCGTGGGAGAAAAGGATGAACGAGGGAAGACCTTATCTGCAAATGTGAAGAGGAGTGCGGGTAAATTGTCATAGTTTCCTTTCTATCCGTTAGATATAGATTGGACGACCTATATTGCAGGATGGCAGGCACACCATCATCACCAACTATGCTTTTTATAAGAGTAGAGATATCTTGCTCCCTGCTATGTGTCTCTAACTATGATTCTCCATGCGAAATCTCTTTCTCTCACACAAACACAAACTTCGTCTCCCGGGGTCTCATTTCTCTCTACTATTCCCCTGTGTGCCACTCTCACACAGAGATGTCTTGCGCTCCTTAGGTATGAGAAGCTACGACTCTTCCTCTTAAATATCTCTTTCTCACACACAAACACAAACTCTGTCTCCCAGGGTCTCATATCTCTCCATCATTCTCTTGTATGTCGCTCACACACACTCTCCTTAGAGATATCTCGCGTTCCATGATATGTCTCTCTAGCTATCACTCTCGTTGTGAAATATATTTCTCTCTCGCAGACACAAAACTCCGTCTCTCGAGATCTCATTTCTCTCTGGTATTTGTTTGTATGTGACTCACATGCACCCTCTCTCTATCTTCTCACACCCACACACATAACTCAGCCTTCTGATCCACTCGACTCTTATCTCTAACACACACACTAGCTAGCATCTTTATCTTTCTATTTATCCGTTTCTCCATCAACCTTCTTTCTCGCCCTCACTCTTGCTTCCTATCACGCACACTATATATGTTTCTCTCTACATGCAGTCATGTGCCCTCTTTTTATCTTTCTCTCTCACACACATAAGTTCACCCTCTGAACCAGTCGGCGGCCATCTCCAACACTCAAACTGGCCGATGTCCCTCTAGCTAGCATCACTATCTCTATATCTATCTGTAGTTTCTCCATCAACATTTCTTTCTCGCACGCACTCTTGCTTCCTATCACACACAATATATCTATCTCTCCATACATGCATCTATAGCTTGATCTCTTTTGCACAATCGTTGTGTCTTGCTCCCTCTACTCGCCATAGATGCATGCTCCAGCCCATGCCACTATCTCTTAAAGACAAAAATACATGCTCAATTATCGGGCCTTCTTCCCTGCGGTCTCACATGCATGCATATTGTCATACCGATCCATCTCTCCCATGTCGTTGATCTTATGACTTCTGTCTTCTTTCTTTTATCTCGACCATGCGCATGCGCGCGCACACACACATCCCACATATACATGTATACCTCACGCACATGCATGTTCAAGGTCTCCTATGTCTCCATACATAGTTAATTACCCTCAGCCCTAACCCCACATCGAATCATCCTCTTCTTGTGTGCACATAACTTCCGCCTGGAAGGGTAAAACACACACTCACACTTAACAATCTCCTTCTAGCTACCCCCTCTCTCACTCTTCCCCTATATCCCCGAAACCAATAAGACCATCCCTTCGTTTAATTCCCGCCTACATGTAACATCAATATATAGTAGTCTTCCTCGGTGTCTCTCGAACAAACACGTTCTCTTGATGTCGACTCCTCTCACGCGCACACGCCTTCTCTTCCCTCTCCACATGCCTTTTTTCTCTCGCACCCCCTCGTTGGCGGCCTCTTCCACACACATCACCTCTCTATGATGAAGCCACACTCGCTTAAATTACTTTCTCCACAGAAGACTCCGCGTCATACACACACACACACGCACCCACCCACCCACCCACCCACCCACACACACACACTAAGACTCCATCTCACACACACATGCTCTAGGGGGAGCATTTGTTCCTACCACCCTTCGTCCAACCTTACCCACATGATAAACAATCACCTTAATTTACTTGTATAACATGGACAAATTCCACTTTACTTTAGTAGTTAGCAAACTTCTCATAATTATATAACACAAATCACGAGCAGGAAGTGACATTTTTTTACACAACCACGTTACATGGCCACGTAAATCACTAGCTAAAGTGTAATACCATTATACTTATATCCCTATGCAAAAGGTTGAGTACATGTCCGAAGAGTAGAGTTGCACACACGCACTCTGTCTCTCAGAATCACACACACACACACACAAGTTACTTGACGCCCCCTTAAGCAGACCGTTTGTTACAATTTGTGCATCCGTGGGTACACGTGATGGTGCACATTTATTTAAGCCGGACGGCGAACCCAAATAGTAGCTGCATTCATTCCCCTCCCGCCACCTCTTCTCTGGTCGTCGTCGCCCGATAGCCATGGCCCGGCCGAAGGTAACGACATACGCCATACTCCCGCATGAGCGACGCTTTAATTTGGAGGCGACGCGAAGCCCGGATCATAGCCGCACTGCCTCCGGAGTCCGGACTAGCTGGAGCCAGACGAGGAGGCGTTGGAGGCGGAGGAGCACGCGGAGCCGGAGGAGGAGAACGATGACACGAAGCCGAAACAAGAGGATGATGACGCAGGCGAAGTGGAGCCAGAGGAGGACAATGATTTCCATTATACTCAGACTTAAAGGGCTTTGAGTTTCATGCCACATTTATTTCATAGAGATAAGAGAAAGGAAATTTTAGTGTTCATGCATGCATCTTTTTGTGCTAGCGCTCCTATATAAGGGTTGACCAGTCACTTCTAGTGGACGTGCGTGGGCGGTGGAAGAGGAAGGAGAAGGGAAGTGAGCTGTGGAGTAACGTTTTTTACCACAATTTCTTAGGAAACTAAGTGCAATAATTGAGTAGTTTTGCAAACTACCAGTACTACCTCCGTCTAGGTGAATAAGTCATTCATGTAGTTCGAGGTCATTGATTTGAAGAATTAAGTATGTGTTATATGTCATGAAAAGTATATCACTAGATTTCTACATGTATGTAGTTTCTAAATATATATTTTTTGTCACATATAGTACATATTTAGATAGTTAAATCGTCGACTTAGAACTACACGAATGACTTATTCACCGAGACCGTGGGAGTACTACACCTGAAACGGTTCAAAACCAATACCACCACCATGCCCACGTTTGACCGCCCTGGCCGACCCAACCGTCCTCCCTAGCCAGTGCGTGCTTCCCGCGTGAAACGGTCAGCGTCGCCCCAGAGCGTCAGTGCCGCATTAATGCCCGTCCAGAGTGGAAGCGACCTCTCACTAGTGCCGGCTTTGAAGCAGCGCGACGGCCGAGAGAGCGCCGCTTCCTGGTGCCCGCGACTGCTCTGCGTCGAGGCTGACCATAGTTTGGATGAGTCTTCACCGTGGGGAGCCACACTAGCTGCGATGATATGGACTCCCGTTACCCACAATTATGGATCATTCCATCTATGAAGAACACGTGGGACTGGAACTACGAGACGGACATGTACCCAGGAGTGGACGTACGAACCTGAGTAATGTAGCGCAGTAAGTGAAGCAGAAAGGCACAAATAGTATGAACATGCATGGCATATAGGCATTTGCCTCTTACTACCACTAAATGTTGTACGTGCAATGCACAGTGATGTTATGATGTACGTGCCTAAGTACTCTACTGCTACTATATTAATTGGAGGCACATATTAGGTTTTATATTTGTTTACGTGTATGCCCCGAGACCTTCCAACTAGACGTGTCTTTCTCTCTGGGTCGCACTTTGTATCGTTCATACCACTAGTACTACTACGTGTGGTCTCTGACCCAGAAGTGGAAGAAGTGGAGACGCTCTACCATGCTGTTCATGTCCCACTCCTTTCGTTGACATGTGGGACATCCAGCACGTGCCATATTTGGCACTCCTTCGTCGTAAGAGTTGAAACGCTAGCATTAATCAAAAATAAAAAATATATACTTTACTACATAGTGTACCAGTTTTGAAATTTTGAATCTCATGACTAGGAAGCAACCTGAACCATTGATAGAGTCCATCCAATGGTTGGAAATGCTGGGATTCGCTGCTACAGTTCTAGCTATAGTACGAGAGAAGCTATTGTTGTTCTATGGAACCATCGACAGATAATCAGTAAAAGCCAAGGTACTGTTGTTCTCTAGAACCATCCACAGATGTCAATCCTGGAAAAAATCCACATGCTTGATGTTGTTATCACCATCCGTGCGCGTAGCTGGCTGTCTCAGCCGCCTTGGCAGCCGGTCCATAAGCATCTGTAGCATGCGTACTAATCATGTCATTGTAGAGGGATTCAGGACGAAATTTTGAGCTAGCTGTTGTGCAATGCACCAATCTGTGGGACGAGGGAAGTCAATGTGTGCATTTGCATGTACATGTATACTAGCAAATATAAATCAGCAATGATACTATACCACGCGGTTTCGTTGCTCCTTGATATCGGAAAGAATACTTTCGTTCTCCGACATGTGGGACGTCGACCATCCTAGTCACTTTCCATGCACGCAGAACTCCAAGGGAGAGTCACCCCGGTCGCCGCGCTGTAGTAATAATGACTAATGAGCCGTCAAATCACAGTCCCAACCTTTCCCACTGTGAAGTTGCTCAGACGAAGGAACCATCATGACTTCGTTGAATTCCGCTTCTTGAAGGAAACTACTGTACCAACAGTACTACTAGCTACAGTAGTTACTCCGGCAGAGGCCTCCTTTGGTTCATAGGATAGGAAATTTATAGGAATATGAAAATCATAGGAAGTGAGATGACATGCATCTCAATTTCTATAGAGAAAGAGATGCCATTTGATGCATAGGATAGGAATTTTTCCATTGAGTCTAGGCTAATGTACTGGTAATTTGCTCTAAAAACTACAGTAGTAACTAGTACTAGTACATGCTCATAATTAATTAAACAAACGTACGGGCGACACACACACACACTAACTAACTAACTAACTACTAGTACTGCTACTTCTCACATCCCAACTTTGTCGGCGACAACCCACCGTGCTTGGATCTCCGCAACAGCGCGTGCGTCCTCTTCTTTCTTGCGGTGGTGGGCCCCTATTTTCTTGAGTGCTTTCTGAATTTTCCGCTCCCTCTGTGAGGCTTTGGCGCCTCTTGCTCTACCGCCCATTCGGCCTTGACAGCTTCAAATTCCGCCCACATAGGTGTGAGGTCCCGAGCGGCGATGAACTCGACACGGCGGGATGCCATTGCTTCCCTACCATTTTGTGTGTGGTTGTGGGCGGCGAGGAACTTGGCACGACGGGATGCCGTGACTTCCTTACCGGTTAGTGTGCGGCGCGATGGCATGAACGACACTTGGTGAGAGCTCTAGGGTGGAGTGGCCGAACAACCGTGTAGTTCATTGGTTTGTCAAGAGTTCAAGGATAGAAGACGAAGGAAATTTGGATTCCCCTTCAATCCTGGTCATTTATTACCGAGTAAAATGCATTGGCGGTCATCGAACTTGTCTTGACAGCTCACTTTGATCATTGTATACGAGAAATGGTGATTATATGGTCACTGGCTCAGCGTATAGCTCTGTATTTGTCTGGTTGACCAGTCAAACAGTCCGCATGCGCCTCATCAGCTCATGTTCTTTATCTATCTATCTATGCGGGCCTACCTATCAGTAGAGAAAGAAATAAAAACCAAAATTATGCGTATGTGAGGAATCAAACCACAGACTCTGTCGGATTTCGGGTTTCGGCAGACCCTTGAGGTTCGAACACTGGGGTGCGCGCAGAGATCTCTCCCCTAGCGATCTACGTCCAATCTCCTCGCGTGATCTAAGCTGGAAACAACGAACAACACAAGGGACACAAGGTTTATACTGGTTCGGGCCACCGTTGTGGTGTAATACCCTACTCCAGTGTGTGGTGTGGTGGATTGCCTCAGGGGCTGATGATGAACAGTACAAGGGAAGAACAGCTTCGCGAGAGGTGTTCTTGAGCTGGTGTGATGAACTGCTTGGGTGAGTTCAATCGCCTCTCTCTCTCTGTTAGGGCTCTATCAGATCTCTAGCCCTCTGGGTGTCTTGATCTCTCCGGGGCGTCTTGATCTCTCCGGGGTGTGTTTTCTACTCTGTGGTGGCTAGCTCTATTTATAGAGGCCCTGGGCCTCTCCCCAAATAATGAGTGGGAAGGGCGCCAACAATTGGCCATTTTGAAGGGGAACATCTAGTACAAGTTATCCTGACCAAAGGTGGTCTTCGGCTGCCAAAAGCACTGGTGATGACGCCGTCTTGGGCTCCACGGTGACCTCCGTCCTGCCGCTCTGCTGGTCTTGGTCTCGTTGCACCGGAATGGTAACCTTTGCCCGATGCCTTGGCTTGTGCTTGCCCCCTTTGCACCAACGGGGAAACAAAGACACTGTGTAGGCCGGCGCCCGCCTGGTCTCGATCGTCATGGCTTGCGTCACGGGCTCCTCGTGAGGTACCCCTGCCTTGATCTCTCCGCCTCCTCGCGAGCCTGCTTGATGAGGCTGCCTCTGAGGAAGCTTCCGGTCGTCCGCCCCGCGAGGCTTGGCCCCTCGCGAGGATCTTGAGCTTGAGCTGATGAAGATGGGCCACGCTGGGCCCCCACTTGAGCCAAGCCGCAGGCCGCAGGCAGGCAAGTCTGGGGACCCCCGTTCCCAGAACGCCGACAGTAGCCCCCGGGCCCAAGGCGCGCCCGGGCTTGGCCTAGCAGTGAAACGAAGAGGCAAGCACGAAGCGCCGCGGGCCCAAACAGCCTACGGGCTTGGGCGCCGCGGGGTGATTGATTGGACGTGGGGGACTGCGCTTCCCATGACGCTTCGGCAACTGTCCATCTGACAAAAGAGGTGCCCGGGCCAGACTTACCTGCTGGGGACCCCGACGTCGACTTCGACAGCCTGCCGGAACCTGTGAGCGGTGACCTTGCCGCCGCTGCCGCTGAGGCCGTGAAAGGCCAAGCCGAAGCTTTGCTGGGGAGGTTCTGCGCCTTCAGCGTCTTGCCCGGGCGCGGTGCCGCCAGCTCCACGGCCCCGGGAGGCGGAGTCATCCAGCGTGACTCCACCACAGGCGGTGGCGCCATTGAAGAGTGATCCCTTCGCGTCTTCTGTCCTGTTTTTATTCCTGCAACATGCACCATGCCTCGCGAAGGCGTTTAAACTTGTGTTTGGCATCGTGAAACAATCTATGGCTTGTAATATTTGCTTTGAATTTCCTGGAATTTGCATTTTTCTCCCCTACTTGCTCGCACTCTACGTCGGCAGGGCCCGGCCCCGCGCATACCTCACCCAGCGTTAGCCCCGACCAGAAACCAGGACGGGACTAAGGAGTGAGGGGCTACGTGGCAAGTTAGGCTCCTGAGTCGCGATGCTCAGGAGTCCCCCTTGACGCGCAAGCAACAAGTAGGAAAGGGGGGGGACGAGGAGTGGATTGATCGTTCTGCGTCGGCAGGGCCCGGCCCCGCGCATACCTCACCCAGCGTTAGCCCCGACCGGAAACCAGGACGGGACTAAGGAGTGAGGGGCTATGGGGCAAGTTAGGCTCCTGAGTCGCGATGCTCAGGAGTCCCCCTTGACGTTCAAATGGGTTTCCGTACCTTGGCTCCGCTCGGGGAGGGGCACGTGATGACCAGGTCCGAGGGACCTGGCTGGGTGGCGTGCGCTCGGGCGAGGCCCGTGCGTAGCCCCCGTGTCCAGCCCCCTCGCGCGACGCTCCCGAGGGGAGGCGTTGCGATGGTGCCGGACACTGAGCTCCGGGCTCCCTGATGTTGGTACGGCCGTGGGCCGCCCTCAGTTGTTTATCACCAGCGCGGAGCATAGCGCTTCCGTATGTGTACGGGCATAGCCGCTCCTCGGTAGTGTCGTCAGCCAGCGCGGAGCATGGTGCTTCCACTGGTACGTGGGAGGGGGATCCCCTCCGGGAGGAGCCCCCGGGGCGTGTACAGCCCCGCCCTGACACGTGGCCGGCACGGTAGGGCTAAGAGAGGTGTATCTGGGCACTCGTGAGCCAGCGTGGGACTCACGAGGCCCTACCTCGAGGCGGGTTGCGCCTGGCTCTGGGCCTTTATCAATGGTGTGTTCCTGCAGGGTGGTTAGAATGCAAATGCTCTACGTCCTTAGGTCCCGGCCCTTGAGCGAGCTCAGCCGCTGCTGGTATGACAGGTCGCGATGCCGTGGGTCAAGGCCAGGGGGTGAGGGCTGGAGAGCCAGTAGGAGCCCATGAGTCGCGATGCTCAGGTACCCCCCTTTTAACGTGCAAGCGCTTTGCATGAAAGCGGAGAAGTCCGCGATAAGCAGCAGGTGACAATTAAGCGCTAAAGAGCAAATTCATTTTAAGTAGACGCGGGAAAAGCAAACGCCGCTGGGCCAGGCCCGAGCAGCTCGGGGATGATGCAGCACGAGGGGCGCCCCCAACAAGGTAAGTAAAGAGCATAAGCAAAACGGATACATGGCGCAGGGACGGACCCACGTGACTTGGGAATGATGCGGCCCTGTGGGCGCTCCTAGCTAAAAACGGAACTTGGAAAGATGTCATCTGGTGCTGTTGAAGATGGAGTGGTGTTGAAGAAGCGGGCGATGCGCGATGAAGGCGTCGACCCTCACGAGCCCCCAGGCCTAGGAGCCTCGGGAGGCTCCGGGGGCACAGGCGGGTCTCTGAGGGCCATCTCCATCTCCGCCAGGACCGCACAATCCCTGACCTCCTGAGCCTCCAGAATGCTCCTCAACAGGCGCTGATTAGCGGCGACCGCGTTCAGTAGGCCGAAAGGCATGCGAACGTAGCTGTGAGGTGGACCCTCACAACGCCCCGTGCGCGAAGGCCAGAGGCGCTCCAGAGACGCGGCTCAGTTGAGCCCTGGCACGTCAATGCAGATGCACAGCCCACCATCCTCGCCTGGATGTGGGGTTACGGTGGGCAGGCGGCGGCTGCCGCGCATGACTCTCGATTCCTGTAGCTCCTGGGTGTTTCTTGCGATGAACTCCTTGTTGGAAATATTCCCTAGAGGCAATAATAAAAGTATTATTATTATATTTCCTTGTTCATGATAATTGTCTTTTATTCATGCTATAATTGTGTTATCCGGAAATCGTAATACATGTGTGAATACATAGACACGAACATGTCCCTAGTAAGCCTCTAGTTGACTAGCTCGTTGATCAACAAATAGTCATGGTTTCCTGACTATGGACATTGGATGTCATTGATAACGAGATCACATCATTAGGAGAATGATGTGATGGACAAGACCCAATGCTAAACATAGCACAAGATCATATAGTTCGTTTGCTAGAGTTTTTCCAATGTCAAGTATCTTTTCCTTAGACCATGAGATCGTGTAACTCCCGGATACCGTAGGAGTGCTTTGGGTGTACCAAACGTCACAACGTAACTGGGTGACTATAAAGGTATACTACGGGTATCTCCAAAAGTGTCTGTTGGGTTGACACGGATCAAGACTGGGATTTGTCACTCCGTATGACAGAGAGGTATCTCTGGGCCCACTCGGTAATGCATCATCACAATGAGCTCAAAGTGACCAAGTGTCTGGTCACGGGATCATGCATTACGGTACGAGTAAAGTGACTTGCCGGTAACGAGATTGAATGAGGTATTGGGATACCGACGATCGAATCTCGGGCAAGTAACGTACCGATTGACAAAGGGAATTGTATACGGGGTTGCTTGAATCCTCGACATCGTGGTTCATCCGTGAGATCATCGAGGAGCATGTGGGAACCAACATGGGTATCCAGATCCCGCTGTTGGTTATTGACCGGAGAGCCATCTCGGTCATGTCTACATGTCTCCCGAACCCGTAGGGTCTACATACTTAAGGTTCGGGGATGCTAGGGTTGTAGAGATATGAATATGCAGTAACCCGAAAGTTGTTCGGAGTCTCGGATGAGATCCTGGACGCCACGAGGAGTTCCGGAATGGTCCGGAGGTGAAGAATTATATATAGGAAGTGCAGTTTCGGCCATCGGGAGAGTTTCGGGGGTCACCGGTATTGTACCGGGACCACCGGAAGGGTCCTGGGGGTCCACCGGGTGGGGCCACCCATCCCGGAGGGCCCCATGGGCTAAGTGGGGAGGGGAACCAGCCCATAGTGGGCTGGTGCGCCCCCCTTGGCCCACCCCATGCGCCTAGGGTTGGGAACCCTAGGGTGGGGGGGCGCCCCACCTAGCTTGAGGGCCACTCCACCCCTTAGCCGCCGCCCCCCCTAGGAGATCCCATCTCCTAGGGCCGGCGCACCCCCTAGGGGGCCTATATAAAAGGGGGGGAGGGAGGGGCAGCCGCACCCTTGAGTCTTGGCGCCTCCCTCTCCCCTGCTACACCTCTCCCTCTCGTAGTAGAACGGCGAAGCCCTGCTGCGGTGACCCGTGCATTCACGACCACGCTGTCGTGCTGCTGGATCTTCATCAACCTCTCCTTCCCCCTTGCTGGATCAATAAGGAGGAGATGTCACGCTGACCGTACGTGTGTTGAATGCGGAGGTGCCGTCCGTTCGGCGCTAGGATCTCCGGTGATTTGGATCACGTCGAGTACGACTTCCTCATCCCCGTTCTTTGAACGCTTCCGCGCGTGATCTACAAAGGTATGTAGATGCAATCCGATCACTTGTTGCTAGATGAACTCATAGATGGATCTTGGTGAAACCGTAGGAAATTTTTTGTTTCTGCAACGTTCCCCAACAGTGGCATCATGAGCTAGGTCTATTGTAGTTCTCTTTGCACGAGTAGAACACAATTTGTTGTGGGCGTAGATGTTGTCAACTTTGTTGCCGCTACTAGTCTTATTTTTCTTCAGCAGTATTGTGGGATGAAGCGGCCTGGACCAACCTTACACGTATGCTTACGTGAGACCGGTTCCACCGACTGACATGCACTAGTTGCATAAGGTGGCTGGCGGGTGTCTGTCTCTCCCACTTTAGTTGGAGCGGATTCGATGAAAAGGGTCCTTATGAAGGGTAAATATAAGTTGACAAATCATGTTGTGGCTTTCACGTAGGTAAGAAAACGTTCTTGCTAGAACCCTATTGCAGCCACGTAAAACTTGCAACAACAATTAGAGGACGTCTAACTTGTTTTTGCAGCAAGTGTTTTGTGATATGATATGGCCAAAGTTGTGATGAATGATGAATGATATATATGTGATGTATGAGATGTTCATGCTATTGTAATAGGAATCACGACTTGCATGTCGATGAATATGACAACCGGAAGGAGCCATAGGAGTTGTCTTTATTTTTGTATGACCTGCGTGTCATTGAGAAACGCCATGTAAATTACTTTACTTTATCGGGTGTGATAGATTCCAACGTTCACATACAACGGGTGTAAGACAGATTTACACATGCAAACACTTAGGTTGACTTGACGAGCCTAGCATGTACAGACATGGCCTCGGAACACAGAAGACTGAAAGGTCGAGCATGAGTCGTATAGAAGATACGATCAACATGAAGATGTTCACCGATGTTGACTAGTCCGTCTCACGTGATGATCGGACACGGCCTAGTTAACTCGGATCATGTTATACTTAGATGACTGGAGGGATGTCTATCTGAGTGGGAGTTCATTGAATAATTTGATTTAGATGAACTTAATTATCATGAACTTTGTCTAAAATCTTTACAACATGTATTGTAGATCAAATGGCCAACGTTGTCCTCATCTTCAACGCGTTCCTAGAGAAAACCAAGCTGAAAGACGATGGCAGCAACTATACGGACTGGGTCCGGAACCTGAGGATCATCCTCATAGGTGCCAAGAAAGATTATGTCCTACAAGCACCGCTAGGTGACGCACCTGTTCTCCCTGCAGAACAAGACGTTATGAACGCTTGGCAGACACGTGCCGATGATTACTCCCTCGTTCAGTGCGGCATGCTTTACAGCTTAGAACCGGGGCTCCAAAAGCGTTTTGAGAAACACGAAGCATATGAGATGTTCGAAGAGCTGAAAATGGTTTTTCAAGCTCATGCCCAGGTCGAGAGATATGAAGTCTCCGACAAGTTCTTCAGCTGTAAGATGGAGGAAAACAGTTCTGTCAGTGAGCACATACTCACTATGTCTGGGTTACATAACCGCTTGACTCAGCTGGGAGTTAATATCCCGGATGACGCGGTCATTGACAGAATCCTTCAGTCGCTTCCACCGAGCTACAAGAGCTTTGTGATGAACTTCAATATGCAGGGGATGGAAAAGACCATTCCTGAAGTATTTGCAATGCTAAAATCAGCAGAGGTAGAAGTCAAAAAGGAACATCAAGTGTTGATGGTGAATAAAACCACTAAGTTCAAGAAAGGCAAGGGTAAGAAGAACTTCAAGAAGGACGGCAAGGGAGTTGCCGCGCCCGGCAAGCAAGCTGCCAGGAAGAAGCCAAAGAATGGACCCAAGCCCGAGACTGAGTGCTTTTATTGCAAGGAAAGTGGTCACTGGAAGCGGAACTGCCCCAAATACTTAGCGGACTAGAAGGCCGGCAAAATGAAAGGTATATGTGATATACATGTAATTGATGTGTACCTTACCAGTACTCGTAGTAGCTCCTGGGTATTTGATATCGGTGCAGTTGCTCACATTTGTAACTCAAAGCAGGAGCTGCGGAATAAGCGGAGACTGGCGAAGGACGAGGTGACGATGCGCGTCGGGAATGGTTCCAAGGTCGATGTGATCGCTGTCGGCACGCTACCTCTACAGTTACCTACGAGATTAGTTTTGAACCTCAATAATTGTTATTTAGTGCCAAGTTTGAGCATGAACATTGTATCAGGATCTCGTTTAATACGAAATGGCTACTCATTTAAATCCGAGAATAATGGTTGTTCTATTTATATGAGAGATATGTTTTATGGTCATGCTCCGATGGTGAATGGTTTATTCTTAATGAATCTCGAGCGTAATGCTACACATATTCATAGTGTGAGTACCAAAAGATGTAAGGTTGATAATGATAGTCCCACATACTTGTGGCACTGCCGCCTTGGTCACATAGGTGTCAAACGCATGAAGAAGCTCCATGCAGATGGACTTTTAGAGTCTCTTGATTATGAATCATTTGACACGTGCGAACCATGCCTCATGGGTAAAATGACCAAGACTCCGTTCTCAGGAACAATGGAGCGAGCAACCAACTTATTGGAAATCATACATACTGATATGTGCGGTCTAATGAGTGTTGAGGCTCGCGGTGGCTATCGTTATGTTCTCACCCTCACTGATGACTTGAGTAGATATGGGTATGTCTACTTAACGAAACACAATTCTGAGACCTTTGAAAGGTTCAAGGAATTTCAGAGTGAGGTTGAGAATCAACGTGACAGGAAAATCAAGTTCCTGCGATCAAATCATGGAGGAGAATACTTGAGTCACGAATTTGGCACACACTTAAGAAAATGTGGAATAGTTTCACAACTCACGCCGCCTGGAACACGTCAGCGTAATGGTGTGTCCGAACGTCATAATCGCACTCTATTAGATATGGTGCGATCTATGATGTCTCTTACCGATTTACCGCTATCATTTTGGGGCTATGCTTTAGAGACTACCGCATTCACTTTAAATAGGGCTCCATCGAAATCCGTTGAGACGACACCGTATGAATTATGGTTTGGGAAGAAACCTAAGCTGTCATTTCTAAAAGTTTGGGGATGCGATGCTTATGTCAAGAAACTTCAACCTGAAAAGCTCGAACCCAAGTCGGAAAAATGCGTCTTCATAGGATACCCTAAAGAAACTATTGGGTATACCTTCTACCTCAGATCCGAAGGCAAGATCTTTGTTGCCAAGAATGGATCCTTTCTAGAGAAGGAGTTTCTCTCGAAAGAAGTAAGTGGGAGGAAAGTAGAACTTGATGAAGTATTACCTCTTGAACCGGAAAGTGGCGCAACTCAGGAAAATGTTCCTGTGGTGCCTGCACCAATTAGAGAGGAAGTTAATGATGATGATCAAGATACTTCTGATCAAGCTCCTACTGAAATTCGAAGGTCCACAGGGACACGTTCCGCACCAGAATGGTACGGCAACCCTGTCTTGGAAATCATGTTGTTAGACAACGGTGAACCTTCGAACTATGAAGAAGCGATGGTGGGCCCGGATTCCGACAAATCGCTGGAAGCCATGAAATCCGAGATAGGATCCATGTATGAAAATGAAGTATGGACTTTGACTGACTTGCCCGTTGAGCAGCGAGCCATAGAAAATAAATGGATCTTTAAGAAGAAGACAGACGCGGATGGTAATGTGACCATCTATAAAGCTCGGCTTGTCGCTAAGGGTTATCGACAAGTTCAAGGGGTTGACTACGATGAGATTTTCTCACCGGTAGCGAAGCTGAAGTCCGTCCGAATCATGTTAGCAATTGCCGCATTCTATGATTATGAGATATGGCAAATGGACGTCAAAACGGCATTCCTTAATGGTTTCCTTAAGGAAGAATTGTATATGATGCAGCCGGATGGTTTTGTCGATCATAAGAATGCTGACAAGGTTTGCAAGCTCCAACGCTCGATTTATGGGCTGGTGCAAGCATCTCGGAGTTGGAACATTCGCTTTGATGAGATGATCAAAGCGTTTGGGTTTATGCAGACTTATGGAGAAGCCTGCGTTTACAAGAAAGTGAGTGGGAGCTCTGTAGCATTTCTCATATTATATGTAGATGACATACTTTTGATGGGAAATGATATAGAGCTTTTGGACAGCATTAAGGCATACTTGAATAAGAGTTTTTCAATGAAGGACCTTGGAGAAGCTGCTTATGTATTAGGCATCAAGATCTATAGAGATAGATCAAGACGCCTCATAGGTCTTTCACAAAGCACATACCTTGATAAGATATTGAAGAAGTTCAATATGGATCAGTCTAAGAAGGGGTTCTTGCCTGTGTTGCAAGGTGTGAAATTGAGCTCAGCTCAATGTCCGACCACGGCAAAAGATATAGAAGAGATGAGTGTCATCCCCTATGCCTCAGCCATAGGTTCTATTATGTATGCCATGTTGTGTACCAGACCTGATGTAAACCTTGCCATAAGTTTGGTAGGTAGGTACCAAAGTAATCCCGGCAAGGAACACTGGACAACGGTCAAGAATATCCTGAAGTACCTGAAAAGGACTAAGGAAATGTTTCTCGTTTATGGAGGTGACGAAGAGCTCGTCGTAAAGGGTTACGTCGACGCTAGCTTCGACACAAATCTGGATGACTCTAAGTCACAAACCAGATACATGTATATTTTGAATGGTGGGGCAGTAAGCTGGTGCAGTTGCAAGCAGACCGTCGTGGCGGGATCTACATGTGAAGCGGAGTACATGGCAGCCTCGGAGGCAGCGCATGAAGCAATTTGGGTGAAGGAGTTCATCACCGAACTAGGAGTCATACCCAATGCGTCGGGGCCGATCAAACTCTTCTGTGACAACACTGGAGCTATTGCACTTGCCAAGGAGCCCATGTTTCACAAGAAGACCAGGCACATCAAGCGTCGCTTCAACTCCATTCGTGAAAATGTTCAAGATGGAGACATAGATATTTGTAAAGTACATACGGACCTGAATGTAGCAATAATAAAAGGATTATTATTATATTTCCTTGTTCATGATAATTGTCTTTTATTCATGCTATAATTGTGTTATCCGGAAATCGTAATACATGTGTGAATACATAGACACCAACATGTCCCTAGTAAGCCTCTAGTTGACTAGCTCGTTGATCAACAGATAGTCATGGTTTCCTGACTATGGACATTGGATGTCATTGATAACGAGATCACATCATTAGGAGAATGATGTGATGGACAAGACCCAATGCTAAACATAGCACAAGATTGTATAGTTTGTTTGCTAGAGTTTTTCCAATGTCAAGTATCTTTTCCTTAGACCATGAGATCGTGTAACTCCCGGATACCGTAGGAGTGCTTTGGGTGTACCAAACGTCACAACGTAATTGGGTGACTATAAAGGTATACTACGGGTATCTCTGAAAGTGTCTGTTGGGTTGACACGGATCAAGACTGGGATTTGTCACTCCGTATGATGGAGAGGTATCTCCGGGCCCACTCGGTAATGCATCATCACAATGAGCTCAAAGTGACCAAGTGTCTGGTCACGGGATCATGCATCACGGTACGAGTAAAGTGACTTGCCGGTAACGAGATTGAATGAGGTATTGGGATACCGACGATCGAATCTCGGGCAAGTAACGTACCGATTGACAAAGGGAATTGTATACGGGGTTGCTTGAATCCTCGACATCGTGGTTCATCCGATGAGATCATCGAGGAGCATGTGGGAGCCAGCATGGGTATCCAGATCCCGCTGTTGGTTATTGACCGGAGATCCATCTCGGTCATGTCTACATGTCTCCCAAACCCGTAGGGTCTACACACTTAAGGTTCGGTGACGCTAGGGTTGTAGAGATATGAATATGTAGTAAGCCGAAAGTTATTCGGAGTCCCGGATGAGATCCTGGACGTCATGAGGAGTTCCGGAATGGTCCGGAGGTGAAGAATTATATATAGGAAGTGCAGTTTCGGCCATCGGGAGAGTTTCGGGGGTCACCGATATTGTATCGGGACCACCGAAAGGGTCCCGGGGGTCCACCGGGTGGGGCCACCCATCCCAGAGGGCCCCATGGGCTAAGTGGGGAGGGGAACCAGCCCATAGTGGGCTGGTGCACCCCCCTTGGCCCACCCCATGCGCCTAGGGTTGGGAACCCTAGGGTGGGGGGGCGCCCCACCTAGCTTGGGGGCCACTCCACCCCTTGGCCGCCGCCCCCCCTAGGAGATCCCATCTCCTAGGGCCGGCGCACCCCCTAGGGGGCCTATATAAAAGGGGGAGGGAGGGGCAGCCGCACCCTTGAGTCTTGGCGCCTCCCTCTCCCCTGCTACACCTCTCCCTCTCGTAGTAGAACGGTGAAGCCCTGCTGCGGTGACCCCTGCATTCACCACCATGCCGTCGTGCTGCTGGATCTTCATCAACCTCTCCTTCCCCCTTTCTGGATCAAGAAGGAGGAGACGTCGCGCTGACCGTATGTGTGTTGAACGCGGAGGTGCCGTCCGTTCGGCGCTAGGATCTCCGATGATTTGGATCACGTCGAGTACGACTTCCTCATCCCCGTTCTTTGAACGCTTCCGCGCGTGATCTACAAAGGTATGTAGATGCAATCCGATCACTCGTTGCTAGATGAACTCATAGATGGATCTTGGTGAAACCGTAGGAAATTTTTTGTTTTCTGCAACGTTCCCCAACACTCCTGTGGGTTTGGTCTTCCTTGCCTTGTATCTTTCTGAGGGAAACGTGCCTGGAAGTACCCCTCCAAGTGGTGCCCGAGCGCCTCCCTCGTGACCTTGGCAAAGTCGGTGGCTCTCCAAGAAAGAGCCCCCGAGCACTGCGTGAGGAGGGCGCCGGGCGCGCCTTCCTATGCGAGAGAGGGTGGCGCTCCCTGATTGGGCGCAGATCCTGACGCAACAGCTCCGGAGGCGCCTGCCTCCTTATGGCTTGGGCCAGGCGAAACCTTCTTCTTCTTAAGGGTCGCCTCGGGAAGTCTTCCGTTTCTGCGGTCCGGGTCTTTGATTGTTGCGGCTTGGAACGCGCGCTCAAGTGAACACACTGCGTCCCTTTCTTCACAGAGTATGGTGATGACTCCACCGCTTCCTGGCATCCTGAGGACATTGTATCCATGGTGAGTCACTGCCATGAACTTGGCCAGGGCTGGGTACCCGAGGATGGCGTTGTATGGCAGACGGATGTGGGCGACGTCGAAGTCGACGAGCTCGGTGCGGTAGTTGTTGCGCTGCTCGAAGGTGACTGGAAGGCGAACCTGCCCTATTGGAACAGTGGAACCATCAGTGACTCCTGAGAATGGCTTGGCTGGCTGAAGCTAATCGTACGACACTTGGAGACTATCGAACGTCTCGACGGATAGGACGTTGAGTCCTACTCCACCGTCAATGAGGGTCCTGGTGACCTGCACGTTGCTGATGAGTGGGGAGCAAAGCATCGGGAGGACCCTGGCCGTTGCCGCGCACTTGAGCTGATCCGCTGAGGTGAACATGATAGCGCACGTGGACCACCTGAGAGGGCATGTGGCCTCAAGCTTGGGGAGGACTGCATTCACCTCACGAGCAAACTGCTTGAAGATGCGCTGGGAGGCTGGGGCCTGCGCGCCACCCAAGATGCAAGCGATCGCGCGTGGCTCCTGGAAGCCCCCAGCTCCCTCGTCTTGATGTTGGTCTTCATTCCTCCTTGGTGGTGGCGGCAAAGGAGGAAGGCCTGCGTTGCCGTGCGGGCGATCCTCACGAGGCTGATCTCTCCAGCCTCCCTCGCGAGGCTGGTCCTGCCAGTGATCCTCGCGAGGTCGGTCACGCCACCCTTGGCGAGGGCCACTGCTTCCCATCATCCGCCACCTCTTCCTCCTCCTCGGCCATAGCCCCTGTCATTGTGCTCGGGGTGTCGGCCGACACGCCCATCTCTCACGGCCCTGAGCTCTTGACATTCGTTGGTGTTGTGGGTGTGGAGGTCGTGGTACACGCAGTACCGGCTGCCCTGGGATGACTCAGGCTGATCCCTGCCTCGCTTGGTGTCTGGTTCCGCTGCAAGCACGGCATCCCCCTTGCACTTCACGTCCTTGGCCTTGGGCTTCTTCTCTTCTGGGTCGGCAGCCGGGAGTTCGAGGAGGGAAAGGCGCCCTTCCTCAGCCCTGGCGCACTTGGTCGCCAAGTTGAACAGCTCCAGGGATGTGCACAGGTCTTCACGGATTGCTAGCTCCTCCTTCATCTTGATGTCGCGATCGCCATCGGAGAAGGCCGAGATGATGGCTTCTTCAGTCACCTTGGGGATCTTGAGGCGAGCGTTGTTGAAGCGTTGGATGTACTTTTGTAGGGTTTCCCCTTGCTGCTGCTTGATGCGGCGCAGATCGCTCACGGGCGGGGGCCGGTCGCGAGTGCCCTGGAAGTTGGCGATGAAGCGAGTGCGCATCTCTTCCCAGGAGGAGATCGTGCCGGGAGCCAGGTTCAGGAGCCAGGTGCCGGCCCCGTCCTTGAGCACCATGGGGAACCAGTTCGCCATGACCCTTTCGTCTCCGTTGGCGGCTTCGATGCATAGATCGTAGAGCTGTAGGAACTCCGCGGGGTCCGCCGAGCCATCGTAGCGAGGGGGCAGGTCAGGATTGAACTTGCCTGGCCATATGACGCCGCGTAGCTCGGGGGTGAGAGCACGACAACCTGTTGTGGCCACCGGTGCCTTTTGTTGGTACTGGGCTTGTTCCTGGGGATTATCGCGCGCCGCCGCTTGGAGCAGCGCGGGGTCTTGGCGTGGAGGTGCAGGGACGCGATCTTGACACGCTGGCGCTGGGAGCGCGCAAGCACCTTCTTGGGGACGAGGGATCTCTTGGCAGCTCTTTTCTTACTGCGCAGGCGCCGGACGCGGAGGGTCTCGCCCTGGGGCTGCGCGCCTTGGAGCCAGGGTGCCTTCTTGGGGAGGAGGTGGTGGAGGCACCCCGTGATCCTCGCCTCTTGTGCGGAATGGAGGGCGAGGCAGCGAGAAGGATGGCAAGGGGGAGCCCCCTGCGACGCTTACGAGCTCGGTGATGCGGGCGAGCCAATCCTCGTAGAGGTCGTCGACGGGGCGGTAGTGCAGGAGCTCTCTCACCAGGAGCAGCGCGGCGTGTCCGTTCGTGGGGGCGCGACGGGCGTGGGACGACGAAGCGGCTGGAGTTAGCGACGGTGTGGCGGTGCGGCCTTCCCGCCATACCGAAGGATGCTAGGATGAGGCCTGCTGCTCGTTCCCCGCCGGGCCGGTGGTGGCGTTGGCGGCAGGCGACGGGGAACGACGAGGGCATCCGCCGACGGGCACCGTCTGGGCAACGCGGGTGGCGAGAGCAGCCCGGCGCTTGGCGCGAGCCCGATGAGCGTCAGCCATGGACACGACGGAAGATCACACGCGAACAGCGGAAGAAAGATTACGGCGCACCCCTACCTAGGGCGCCAAATGTCGGATTTCGGGTTCCGGCAGACCCTTGAGGTTCGAACACTGGGGTGCGCGCGGAGATCTCTCCCCTACCGATCTACGTCAACGAACAACACAAGGGACACAAGGTTTATACTGGTTCGGGCCACCGTTGTGGTGTAATACCCTACTCAAGTGTGTGGTGTGGTGGATTGCCTCAGGGGCTGATGATGAACAGTACAAGGGAAGAATAGCCTCGCGAGAGGTGTTCTTGAGCTGGTGCGATGAACTGCTTGGGTGAGTTCAATCGTCTCTCTCTCTCTCTGTTAGGGCTCTATCAGATCTCTAGCCCTCTGGGTGTCTTGATCTCTTCAGGGCGTCTTGATCTCTCCTGGGTGTGTTTTCTACTCTGTGGTGGCTAGCTCTATTTATAGAGGCCCTGGGCCTCTCCCCAAATAATGAGCGGGAAGGGCGCCAACAATTGGCCATTTTGAAAGGGAACATCTAGTACAAGTTATCCTGACCAAAGGTGGTCTTCGGCTGCCAAAAGCACTAGTGATGATGCCGTCTTGGGCTCCACAGTGACCTCTGTCCTGCCGCTCTGCTGGTCTTAGTCTCGTTGCACGGGAATGGTAACCTTTGCCCGATGCCTTGGCTTGTGTTGCCCTCTTTGCACCAAAGGGGAAACAAGGACACTGCGTAGGACGGCGCCCGCCTGGTCCCGATCGTCATGGCTTGCGTCACGGGCTCCTCGTGAGGTACCCCTGCCTTGATCTCTCCGCCTCCTCGCGAGCCTGCTTGATGAGGCTGCCTCTGAGGAAGCTTCTGGTCGTCCTCCCTGCGAGGCTTGGCCCCTCGCGAGGGTCTTGAGCTTGAGCTGATGAAGATGGGCCGTGCTGGGCCCCCACTCGAGCCACGCCGCAGGCCGCAGGCAGGCAAGTATGGGGACCCCCGTTCCCAGAACGCTGATAGACTCGTCGCTGCAACTCACACTCGCCAGTCAAATGAAAATGAAATACTTTGCGTTAAATGCACAAACCGATTTTTTTATATTATACGTGATGCACACATTAGCGCACACCGTTCATAGAGGCAAGTAGCATGTACGCATGCAGACACTCACGCTCACACTGTCAAACCATGCTAATGCATGCATGTATCATTCTCAATCAAAGTCCTGCTCACGGCGTAACGCAAATGGCGAGACCGTCACTTGCACGCCCCGCGGTGCCTGACATTACCGTTTATATGTTTGCTGGCGACCTCCGCGAACACCGAGCATGTATTCACCTGGCTCAACACCAACGGTGATACTCGTGCTTGGGCACCGAGCTGCTCGACATTAGCCATGGCTCTGCACACGACGCGACGACGTGACTCGGCGCCTTACTCATGTATATCATCCATCACACCATCAATCTGTAAAACAACCTAGCTAGAGAGGGTACTATGGTACCTATATATGTATCGTGAGCGAGCGATCATAGTGCCACTACACACGAGTGTGTGTTTGATCGATTTGTCCATTATTCGTAAGTTATGCATGGTTGTGTGGTGTCTAATGGTGGTCGTCGAAGGCTAGCTGGCGACAAGAGCTGTCGCATGGACGCCTGGTTGTCAATACATGCTGCATACGCTTCAAAGGCTCGTTATCCATGAGTTCACATTTTACCACCACGCCAGCGTCTGGCAGCCCTAGCCTACCGAAACCCCTTCCATTGTTAGCGCGTATTTCCTGCCTAAAACGGTCACCGTCTCTCCAGAACATCAATGCCACATTCACGGGACTTAACTGCAGGTGTAGTTGGTGTGTCACTGACATGCGGGCCAGATGCCTGTTGGGCCCACATGTCAGTGACCCAACTGCACTTGCAGTTAAGTCACTGAAGCAGCATCTGCATTCACGCCTAACGTGACCTCTCACTGGCGCCGGCATTGCAGCAGCGCGACGGCGGAGAGAGCGCCACCCTCGCGGCTTCCCGGTGCAAGCGACTGCTCCGCATTAACGACACCACGGCCATCCTTCCGTCCGCCGCCCACATTAATGACACGAGGCTGCCGACGAACCTACTCTGGCGCCAGCCGTCCATCCGCCTGCCGTGGCTCATTGCAATTCATCCTCTATATTAACTTGAGCCCCATCTCCCAACCATAGCCAAAGACCTACACTCATTCTCCTCCGGTCCCTTCCTTGTATCGGCACCACTCCAACCATGGCCTCCTGGCGCTCCAAAGCTCTCTTGGACGTACTGTCGCAGGAGCAGACGAAGGACATTAGCGGCTCCACTTCAGGCGCACTCCAAAGCTCTATTGGACGTACTGTCACAGGAGCAGATGAAGGAGATCGTTGGCTCCCCCCGGCTGCCCTCCGCCGCCACAACCATGAAGCCGGCGCGAGTGCGTGGGCGTAGCCGGCAGTGAGGAAGAGTAGTAGACGGTAGGTCGCCACCGCTCTGGTCCCAGGAAGGCCACCGCTCCTCCACTCAGTCGACGCCAAGCTTGGTGGGGTAAACATCGGCGGCCGATTAGTCGCTTGACGGCGACGTGGAGGCGGAAATCTTCAGAACCTTGTGCTTCGGAGGAGGAGGTTATCGAGGCAGAGCTGGACAAAGTCGAGGCGAATGAGTAGGAGGCAAAGGCAATGGCCGGCGTTCTCGGGGCTCATGGCCGGACATGGTGGTCGGGCGCCGGCGGTCGTTTAGATTGGGTTTACAGTAGGTTTTAGTACGGTTTGTGCGAACCATGTAATGAATTTCGTCCAGTTTATAGGAAAAGTTTTCAAAATGTAATGAATTTCATCTAGTTAATTTGAAATTTGCTTTGTTTGCACGAATTTTGTCTGGTTAGTTCATATAGTTGTCGAAAGGTATGCGGGAAGCATTGGATGGCATCCTCTGGCATCAGTGTCCTTGGACAGATGCCAGTGTAAATTTATGGGCCGGCGCTAGAGATGCCCTAACTATCATGCTATAATCGCTAACAATGCTCCATTATTTCGCAAGGAACAGTTATCCCTCGATCATAATCAGATCCGCCGTGTTTCGCACTCCTCCCACATAAGAGTGTAGACTCTTGCTTACATAAAAATGGAGCAAGTGGACGACAATGTAGCACATCATATCACTCAAACTAGCCCGCCTAACGCACAGGAAAGCCCCGCCCTCGTCATTTTGTTCTGGATTTCTATCAATCGATCGCATGAAAATGTTATGATTTGCAAGTTCAAAAGGAAAAGGCAGCACACTTACGACTCGTACGCGCCGCGTTCGCGTCGCACCCCCGACAGTTCGACTCACACGCCGCTCACCATAGGGGACACGCGTTTTCTTGCATTTTCACTGACATGTGGGACTGCAATTGAGTAAATCATCGATAGCCGAAATCTAATCGCTCGGCGGGCGTCGGTTGAGAAGAGAGAGACGATGGAGGGAGAAGAGATCGCCCGCCCGCCGTGCACAGACTCCAAGAAATATAGGGTGATAATGTGAAGTGGGCCATGCGAGAGTCCGGACCGCTTCCAAGCCCTTGCTACCTCTTGAGCATGCGTTGGTTTTCCCTTGAAGAGGAAAGGGTGATGCAGCAAAGTAGCGTAAGTATTTCCCTCGGTTTTTGAGAATCAAGGTATCAATCCAGTAAGAGACTACACGCAAGTTGCCTAGTACTTGCACAAACAAACAAGAACCTCGCAACCAACGCGATAAAGGGGTTGTCAGTCCCTTCACGGTCACTTACGAAAGTGAGATCTGATAGAGATAATAAGATAAATATTTTTGGTATTTTTGTTGTATAGATTGGAAAATAAAGATTGCAAAATAAATAGTAAACTAGAATTGTAGATTGGAAACTTATATGATATAAAGTAGACCGGGGGCCATAGCACTACAAAAAAAAGACACATCCGTGACATTTTGGGCCGAATGAAATTTTTTTCTGTCATACATATGACACTTCTATGACGATAATTGTGACAAAACCAGGTATCATCATAGATGTGGTGGGCTCCTACTTCTATGACAAAAACTCATGACAGAAAATGGGCTTTTCATCCTGGGCGGGCCGGAGACGCAGCTGCATGACATTCTTTGGGCCGTCCATGACGGAAAAAACCATGGTAGAAGCGAGGGCGAGGAAAATTTCGGGGAGTTCCCGGTTACGGTGGGAGGTCGGGGGCCGAGCTATGCGCGTTTCTCTCGTACACGTACGCGCGTGTGTGCGAGGCGTTGGCTCTAACTGAATCCGAGCGAGGCGTTGGGCTCTAACTGAACCCGAGCGATTGCACTGCAGGCTACGCATTACTGAACCCGAGCGATCGATCGATGGCTGTTAACTGAACCCGATCGAGCGATTCCTTCGCTACTGCTGCTACCTGAAGCCGATCGATGCTGCCTTTGGATGAACAGTGAGTGTTGTGGGGGGGGGGGTTGGATGAACAGTTCCCGGTGGGGGTGGATGAACAGGACCCCGTGGTGTTGCCTCTGGATGAACAGGACCCCGATCGATCGAGCCGGTTGGGGCTGGATGAACAGGACCCCATGGAGGGCTGGATGAACAGGACCACCCTGTGGAGGGCAGGATGAACAGTAGCCCGTGGAGGGGTGGTTGAACAGGAGCCCGTGGAGAGGGCTGGTTGAACAGTAGCCGGTGGGGTAGCGCGCGGTGGAGGCTGGATGAATAGGAGCTCGTGGATGAACAGTCGCAGGTGGGGGCTGGAGGAGGTCGACGGTGGATGAACAGTAGCTCATGGAGGCTAGAGGGGGTGGACGGTGGAGATGAACATTATCCCGTGGAGTCCCGTTTTGCGGTACGCCACACCCCTCCTGATGAACAGGACCCCCATTTCGACCGTAGCGCTCCAACACAAGTCTGTTTCGTCCGTTTTGTTGTACGCCACACCCCTCCCGATCAACAGGACCCCCGTTTTGACCGTAGGAGGTCTGTTTCCTCCGTTTTGCGGTACGCCACACCCCTCCTGATCAACAGGACCCCGTTCCGAACATAGGAGGTCCGTATCCTCCGTTTTGCGGTACGCCAGACCACGTTTCCATCGCCTGTTCCGTCCAAGCCCTCCCGATGAACACGACCACGCATTCCGTTCCGACCCAGCCGGTTGGCTCCCACACGTTCCGTTGCCTCCCCATGAACATGACGCATGTTGTTGCCTCCCCATGAACACGACGACGACGTTGTTTCTCCGTTCCGACCCAGCCATGTACACGAGCCCTGGCCGTACGTATGCGCGAGTAGGCGTTCGAGACCCTGCCCGTATGTACACATACGTGGCCGTATTTTCTTTCTTCCACCCTGGCCGCCTCTACTACGACACGTGCGTGCCTCTACATCGACCAGTATATATGTACGTACACGTTCGCGACCAGAATGACAACGCTACGTACGCTTCGACCAGGTGGGTCCTGACTGTCAGGCACTTCCTTGCGTGCGAAGATGTAGCTGGTGGGTCCCAGCAGTCAGGGGGGCGAAATACGGTGGCCCATCCAGTGGGTCCCGCTGTCAGGGGGAGGAATAATTATTTTGCACGTAATAAGGAGGCACTTCCTTACTGCGGCTGTGGACCCAGCTGTTAGCCTCTCCACGTACAGTCCACGTCCGATGGAAGCCGTTCCTTGACCACGTTGACCATGCCGCGCCGAGAGCACCAGGGCGGTGGACGAGGCGAGGCCTAGGAAGGGTACGACGCGGAGCCGGGGAAGACGCGGCAGTGGATGCCCACGCGTAGAGGAGTACGAGGGTTCACTGGTTCACTGCGGTGTGAGGCTTCCGTCATCGCAGAATAATAGGGGGTGTGGGTGAGTAGAGGGATGGCCTGGCCAGCGGTGGGATTAGTAGGGGGCGGTGAGGCCTCCGCCGCATCGCAGCCGGCCATGGGAGGCAGGAGCACGAGGCACAACCGGCGCTGGTTTGGGCGGCTGGAACAAGAAGACCAGAGGTTGAAGAAGCACTACGGCCGTTGGATGGACATCGTACGATCACTGGAGCTAGAATCATGCATATTGACTAAGTTGACAAAGCCCTCCGTCCCATCAACTTAGTAGGCCCACAAGTCAGCCTGCCACTATACTGGGTCCCAGCTAACAGGGGGAGTATTCATTTTTTGTGCGTAATAAGGAGGCACTTCCTTGCATGCGAAGATATAGCTGGTGGGTCCGAGCTGTCAGCGGCGGTAACGTTTTTCTCGCGAAATACAGAGGCCCTTTCGGTGGGTCCCTGATGTCAGGTGGAGGAATCATTATTTTGCGCGTAATAAGGAGGCATTTCCTTGCGTGTGGCCGTGGACCCAGCTGTCGGCCTCTCCATGTAAATTCCACTTCAGATGCATGTCGGTCGTTGACCACGTTGACCAGGCCATGCCGAGAGCACCAGGGCGGTGGACGACGGCGAGGCCTAGGAAGGGAATGACATGGAGGCAGGGAATACTCGGCAGTTGTTTCCCATGCGGAGGGGAGTACGACTGTACGAGGGTTTACTGGTTCGTCTGCCGTCGCCGGAGAATAACAACAGGTGTGGGTGAGTAGAGGGATGGCTAGGCCAGCGATGGGAGTACGGTGGGGCGGTGAGGCCTGCGCGGCAGCAGAGCCGGCCGCGGGGAGGAGGGAGCAGGCAGTCCCGTCGGCGCCTTTTTGAGCGGCTGGAGCAGGAAGAGCAGAGATTGAAGAAGCATGACGGCCGTTGGATGGCCATCCAACGGTCACTGCTTGTGCGTCAACCTTTTTTTAGGAAAGCCTCAAATCTGTGGAAAATAGCATACATCCCATCTGCCATTATTTCTAATAATCTACAGCCCATTTGCTAATTATTAAGGTTTTTTTGGAGCCCATATTCTCTTTATTAGCATTACATCCCATATTGTGGCCATGGTTAGAAAATTATACGAAATTTTGCATATTTCGGTGCGGTTCGAACTGTTTTTAATCCTGAAATTTCGACTCACATTCAAACTGATTTTAAAAATAAATGTATATCAATATAAAATCCAACAAATTCTCCACGCATAAAAATTAATGTAATTTCAAATCTCGAAATGAAAAAAAAGATGTTTGAAACTAATTGCCGGTTTGATGTGTTTTAAAAATGTACAACCCATTTCTCATTACTGATAGGCCATTTTCTCGGCCAACCGAATGAAAGCTCTCCTTGTCTTGAAAGATTTGCAGCCCAACAGGCCTGACAAAGTGACTTACTTGGCAAATCACAAAAAAACTGGGTTGTGGCCGTGGACCCAGCTGTCAGCCTCTCCACCTACAGTACTCTTCCGATGGAATGTCATTGACCACGTTGACCACACCGCGCCGAGAGCACCAAGGCGGTGGACGACGGCGAGGCCTAGGAAGGGGAAGATGCGGAGCCGGGGAAGACGCGGCAGTGGATGCCCGCGCGGAGAGGAGTACGAGGGTTCACTGGTTCGGCTGCGGTGTGAGGCTGCCGTCGCCGCAGGGCCTGGCTAGCGGTGGGAGTAGTAGGGGGCGATGAGGCCTCATCGGCAGCACAACCGGCCACTGGAGGCAGGAGAAGGCGGTCTCCCCGGTGCTGGTTTAGGCGGCTGGTGCAAGAAGAGCAGCGATTGAAGAAGCAGCAGGACCGTTCGATTCAAATCCAACGGTTACTGTTTCTAGAATCGTTTGTTGACTAAGTTGACAAGCCCTGCGTACGCGTCAACTTAGTAGGCCCACAGGTCAGCCTCCCAACCGGTGCGCCCCAGATGTTAGTGGGAGGAATCATTTTTTTCGCGTAATAAGGAGGCAGTTGATTGCGTGCGGCCAGGCCAGCGAAGGGAGTAGGGTGGGCCGGGGAAGCCTGCGCGGCATCACAATGGGCCACAAGAGGAGGGAGCAGGCAGTCCCGCCGGCGCTAGTTTAGGCGGCTGGAGCAGGAAGATCAGAGATTGAAGAAGCACGTCGGCCGTTGGATGGACATCCAATACTAACTGCTGCTAGAATCGTGTGTTCACTGACAAAGCCTTGCGTAAACAAGTCAGCCTCGAAATATGTGGCATGTACAGCCCATTTGCTATTATTTTTATAATTTTTACTCATTTTCTAATTCATATGTAATTTATTGCAGCCCGTTTTCCATTTTTAGAATTGCTGGCCATTTTCTGGTCAGTACCAGGTTCAAAAAATTAACTAAATATGTGGGAAATTTTGAAAATTCGCAAATTTTTGCTGGGGAACGAAATATTCTTAATCCAAAAATTAATAGCCATACTAAAACAAATTTAAAAATAAATTAGTACTATGTCATGTTAAATCCAATGAAATACGTATAAGATATCAGTGAAGAACAAAAACAAAAAAGAAACTTATATCCCATTTTCTATAAATTTTTTGGAATTTTTAACCCCTTTTGATATTACTTTTAACAAACATTGACCATACTCTTAAGCCAGGCCGGAATGCATCCCTCCTTGTCTTGAAAGATTTGCAGCCCAGTAATTCGGAGAAAACAAGTAGGCCTAGCTTGGGTATTCTTCAAAAAGAAATACTGGGCTACCTATTTTCCCAAAGAACTGGTGCATGAGCATTTAGCTTTATTTATTTACTTATTTATGTTTAGGGGACCATGAGCATGTACCTGGGCCGGATTCATGTGAGAGCCTCCCTTCCAGTTAATTATGGGCTTCTCTATTGGGCCTTCATCAGTGGGCTGCATGTTATCAACAAGTGGAAAATGTGTTCCGAGTTTCAAAAAAAATGTGTTCCGTATGATAAATAGTATGCGCTACGTACGGTACAGGGCACTAAAGGATCGAACCGTGCAACGACTTCCAAAACATTGTGTTTGTCATTCTAACAACACATTTATTCAACCAACAGACGAAATATACTACTGATTGTACATTGAAAACAGCAGCAGCAGCAACCAGGGCTGGGGGTGCAACAGAAGCAGTAAGCAGGCCAGAAGAGTGAAGACGCAGCTCTCTTTTCCAAACCAAACATCAGCCATCATTACAAAAGGGCTACCAAAAAAGAACAAGTGTATGCATTAAACTAAATAAAGATCCTACTACACCAAGTGTACGCATCTAACTAACTGGCTCAGTTAGACGTTACTATTTATTAAGCTGTGGAGATTGGTTGACGGCTTGAACTAGATGGGTGCCTGACGGGGGAAACTCCAGCCAGCAGGTCGAAGTCTGAACTTGCGACCCTCTGTCCTACTTTGGCCTGCAGAGCGTGGTGGCACATATCAGGGTATGGTGCATGCAGAGACGCATGGTACGCTGTGTACACACAGTTTTGCCTGATGAACGAAACTGCGCTGCCATCATGATCCTTGCCGTCGGTTATCTCCTGGTTAATCGGATAATTCAGTCCGACAAACAGAGAGCGTGTACCAAGGCTACTTACCAGCCTCCAGTCAAAAATTCCTAAAGGCCCAGAGAAGCTGGGATCCTGCTCAAAGACCTTGCAGTGACTGTGATTGTATTCCGCGAAACAACACGTCCGGTACGTGCGAACGATCATCAATCTTTCGCCGTTGTCTGATCGAGCCAGGAACCACCTGCAACTGCCATGCCACTTTTCTTTGAAAGGTTCTGGGATTAGGAAGGGTAGGGACACTAGGCGGCCTACAACATCATATCAAGTTGGAGTCAAATAAAAAAGGGCTCTTGGTTTAGTCAATCTTAAGAACAACATGTTATGAGCATGAATATTTTTTAGCAAATGTTGACAGTAATATAAGCAAGCCATCATGATATCATAGGAAAGTAACATACTGCTGTAACAGCCGTTTGTAGCAATGACTGGAGTAGGCCAGCAATACGTCCAGCCATAGAAGGAGTCGACAGCGTAAATGAAGCCCTTGTGTTCAGTGGCATCAGAGAACCATGGAGGATGTATGATCCTGTGATGGACGTGTAGATTTATCCACTTACCCCAGTGATCTGTCAGATAGGCGAGACCGCGGTTGAAGAACGCAATTAGCCTGAAGTCTTTATAATTCGCAGATCTTGTGGGCACTTGGCAGATTACAACCTTGAGCAAATCAAACTTGGTATCATGTTGGCTACTGTAAGATTCCGAGTATTCTGGGCCGCGGTGCCAAAGTAGTGCAGTGTTAATCGAAGGAAGGGGGATCAATCGCCGGGTGTAGACCTCCACGAGCATCCAGCTACCGCGACCGTCGACGAGCACCATCCAAGACGTGTTCATGCCGACCCAGTACCGTTAATGTCGTTGAGGCTGACGGGGATCGGATCGCAGTCAAGGGGGTTGATGCTCACCACCCTATGATCGTTATGCTGCGTGACACGCCGTTTCTGAAGATCAGGCAGCATCAGCAAGCAAGGAGCTGGCTTAAAAAGCTCCGGCCTGAGGGCTTTGAGTAAATGGTACAGCCCCGACGAGCACGCGGCGAGCGGCATGGTACTGAGATTGTCCACACGCGAAACAATGAGCTTGATTACCTCTATGGGGAGTGAATTCCAGCCACTCTTTCGGCGGACGCTGCTCGGTTTTGCCATTGTTAGTGCTTGGGTTTCGGACGAGGGGGGGGAGGCGCCTTAGCGGGGATGGAAGATTGGGCGAGATTATGTGCGGACAAAGATGGAGAAGCGAATATGTGCTGCGGGAAGTGGACAGGTGATGATGACTACAGCACGCCGCTTGACTTACGAGACACATACCAGCAGCATAGGTTCATGTCGATGCCAGACAACTTGCTTGAGTGGTCACAGTACTGGTACTCCCTACAATGCTATGCTCTAACTTGCTTGAGTAGAGTAGTAGAGTAGGACTCTGCTCTACTACTAGCACCGGAGGAGTAGTATATTCTAATCTAAAATAGTTACAAACTTCAATTCCCGAGCGTGGAACGACTACGAACCATGCTCAAAGACCGTGTCCATGTGGTGTTTGGACATGGGCGACAACCTCAACGCCAACGGTGCTGCTCCCGTTGCACCATATGTGTTTCTGTCCTTCCTGTTCGAAATCGTGCTAGAATTCATGTTTCTACTCTGTATCCTACTACTATGCTAGTCCACATGATTAGTTGCGAACGACGACTTCTTCCCCGACCTCGGCAACCTCATCCTCGATGACATGGGCGACAACGTCAACGCCGGCAACCAGTGAGATACAGGGTGTAGCAAGCGGTTTGGGAATTTGCATGCCTTCCCAACCAGTGAGATACTCCGTACAAAGTACGACAGGGAAATAACCACAGAGAAGGAAGCTAAAAGTAAACAATCAAACGAGCTTTTTTGCATTTGTTTTGCATTGAATCATTTCACAAGCTTGACTAGTGCAGTTTTTCTACTTTTACAAAAACCGCATCGTAATGTTAAAACGTGCATTTGCACGTACATAAGTAATAGTAGTACTCCATCCATCTAGGTGTATAAGTCTTCCCTCCTTCTTGGTCACAGTGCACAACCGAAGATGACTTATTGACCTGGACGGAGGGAGTAGCACAGTCTGCAAGCATATATCAAGAGAGACGTGTAGTGCGATAGTATATAGTAAAGTTTGTGCTATATGCACGTACTTGCAAAATGCGTACAAATACACAAGGTTTCCAAACTTTCCCTTTTACATACTTAATTAAGGACGCTAAAAATTCCTGAACGTTCGGGATTTATCATTTGCGTCCCAAAACTAATGAGATCGCCTTACAAAACAAAAATTATACTCCTCCTAAAAGCCACGGCGCTCGCAGGAGCGCTTGCGGCGCGCCACGAGTGCCCTGGTGCGCGGCCGTTTCCTAGCGCGCCGACACAATGCCTCTTCCTCAGCCTCGCAACTCGCGAGGTGCTAATTGGCGGCTTGCCGGCGGGCAAGCGCGATCTCACCGGTGTGGTGATCCGGTGCCAACAGGTACTCCTCCTCGCTGGAAGTGTGCACCCGGTCCACGTACCACCAAGCGTAGATGAGGCGCTTGGGCCCGACTGCACTCAGGGCGTCGACACGGGCGCCCTCCTCCACCCTCACGGCCCTCGCACGAGCCTTTTGCCAAAGAGCCAATTGCCTGACTCTCTCGGACGCGACATAGGCCTCCCAGGCAGCTTGTTCCGCGGTGCGCTTCTCTTCCTCGGCCTTCTTCTCCGCCTCTAATTTGGCGCGCTCTGCTGGAGGCAAATCCTCCCACAAGGCGACATCCATTTCTTTCCAAAGCTCCTCAAGGCTAGGGGGGCTCGGCGGGCAATGCGGCGTTCTCCTCGTAGCGAGGAGCCGACGCGTCCTCCGACGCGCGTGCTGGCGAGATTGGGAACACCGACGCGTCCACCTCGACGCGTCGTGGCGAGGAGCGGAACACCGACGCGTCCTCCTTGACTAGTGGCGGCGAGGAATGGAACGACGAAGCGTCTTGTAGCAGCGAGGAGCGGAACACCGACGCGTCCTCCTCGACTAGTGGCGGCGAGGAACGGAACGGCGATGCGTGACCGTCCGCACGATGCAGCAAGGGGCTCCTAGGGCTTGGGAGGGGCGATGCCATGGTGGTCGACGTGAGAGGGAGGAGGAGGAGATAGCGATGAACGTGAACGTGAGGGGGAGGAGATAGCGATGTCGTGGGAGGCGCAATATTTATAGCGAGCAATGGCACACCTACGTAAGATATGGACTGAGCTGCACTGACTTAACTGCCAGTCCAGTTGCGTCACTGAGATGTGGGCCAGACCCCTGTTGGGCCCATATGTCAGTGACCGAATGCACCTGCAGTTAAGTAACAACTACGTGGGCATAATTGTTGGAGTAAATTATGGGGGAGCGAAGGGGTGGAAATACTGCTGGTCACAACGGATTGGACGAGCATGGGGGGAGGAGAGTCATGCATGTAGATTTTTTTGCACGGGGTGGAGTGGTGGGACCGCTAGAGGGAGAAGGAGAGTTTGGCAGGCATATTGTTTCCACACATGGAGAGGAGAAAAATTGGAGACGAACGGGCTTCCTGCAGGTATGGGGAACAGTGCATAATAAGTCATCTTGCATGCCGGGCTAGGTATAGTCTCAAGTCATTAAAAACAACATGCCCCACACATGTTCATATTTCAAGGTGCACTAAATTATTGCATGCGATGATTAAGGCTGGCCATAATGGTGGTATCTTAGCTGGTATCATGCACGCGGGAATAGCAAACATGATGATGTGGCAAAGAATTAAAGAAGAGAGGGGGGTTAGAGTAACTAGAGTTCATGCATGCATTGGTAAACACATTTTTTGTGGAGAACGACAACACTAGTTGAGTACTTTTGCAGACTTCAAAAACTATTCCATAATGTGTCAACATTCACAATGTCAAATCAATATTTTTACACTCATTATAAAACGTAGTTCTTATACTCCCTCCTTCCATCTATATAGGGACTAATGCATTTTTCGAGGCTAACTTTGACCAAATGTTAGAGCAATAATATATGACATGCAACTTACACAAAGCACATCATCAAATTCGTATGTGAAAGGAGCTTTCAATGATATAATTTTCACATTATGCATGTCATGTAGTATTAATTTTATCAATAGTCAAAGGCGGTCTTGAAAAACGCATTAGGCCCTATATATATGGAGGGAGGGAGTACTCATTATAATCAGTACTCCCTCCGTCTAGGTGAGCAAGTCACATAGATTGTGCACTGTGACCAAGGAGGAGGGGAAAACGAGAGATCTTAATGTTTATTTGCTAATTAATAGCATTGCATGCAATGAACTAACCACTGCATGTCGTGTTTGGTAGTCTCAAGTCATTAAAGCATGCACACCCACATCTCCTATTGGTTGATATGTCAAGAAACAAGAAACGAGGTAGAAGCTAATGCACCGCGCCTAAGTGTTTTGGGAGTATTGTAGATATTGATATTTTTAGTATAAATTTGGTCGTGTGATTTCATTGATGCATGTCAAAGCGTTGACAGGTCTGCTATGCGTGACCTAAAGATGAAAGCATTGAGCATCTCGAAGTTGATCAACAATCTCCAATTGTTAAAGATTAGCCGTTCGTCCAATAAGGTGGCACACTTAATCACTAAGTATAGCTTTGACAATAGATTAGATGGTATTCTTGTAAATAATGTACCGCCCTGTGTGGTGAATATTGTATCGAATGAGTGTACTGGTGTGGCTGGTTAATTAATATAAGGTGGTTTTCAAAAAAAGTATAAATTTGGTCAAACACTTTGCAAACGGTTGACGGGAGTAAAAAGGACCAGAGGGAGTATCATGCATGCGGAGTAGGCAAAAAAATTGCTTGTCTAAAAAAAGGCAAAAAAATTGCTCATTTATAGCCGGTCGAAGTCTCAAAGGGCGCGACTGCGCGAGGGAGGTGAAGGTCGTGGGAGGCGCGACGTTTGACGGAATTAAGTGAAGTTACATCCACGCGCCGGCATGGCGTGCGAACAGGCAGAAGCTATACCGTCAGGCCTACGATATGGGTCTAGTAGACATGACATCTAGTGGGTCCCGCATAGTTCCCAAGAACTCTTTGGGGGCTTGTAGCCGTTTATCCACCGGGCAAGCCAGCAACCCCACGCCGTTCGCACGCCCTACTCGTCCCCGTCTTCTACCTTACAACAGTTCGCTCCCAGTCGTCCCGTCCTTTCACATTAGTTCGCTCCCGGGTTTTTTTGCGGGGTACAACAGTTCAACTTCTCCTAACCCTCCTCCAAAATCCATGGCCTACCAAATCACCATGGTCGCCGCTGAGTACCAGGTTAGAGCCATCACTGGCGATCAGTTCATCGTCATCTACACACGTGGATCCGAGATGGTGAAAGCATGGCTTGCACGCTTCCTACGCATGTTCAACACTTCAACGGATGAGTGGGTCGCTGGGCTAGATGTTGAGTACACCACAGTCCTGGGACGAGAGAAGGATCTAAAGGACGAAGAGAGGAAGAAGCTTGCCGTGATCCAGGTTTGCGTACATAACGTTTGCTTGGTCTACCACATATGCCATGCCGACATTGAGTGCCAGGATTTTAAGAACTTCCTCAAGGACAAAAGAGTGAAATTCGTTACTGTAGGCTTTAAGAACGACAGTGACATCCTGCGTCGGATAGGTCTCGTTGTAGGCCAGCCCTTTGATCTCCATAAGGCAAGCCTGGTGTCCTCCTCTCAACCTTCAATGCTGACGCTGGCAGCAGCCATGATTGATCCTTCGTACGCTAAACTGCAGAAACATCATCACAAGTTTCATCATGCATGGGAGTCGAAGACATTAGATGAAGATCACATCCTGTATGCAGCAATGGATGCCTACCTTTGTTTAAATATCTACAAGGGTTGGATGAAGAAGCAGAGCCCAGTGTCCGGTTCAAGCAAAGAAGCGTCGGCGAAGAGGAAGAGGAAGAGGGACGAGGACGAAGTCGAGGACGTGGACTCGGACTCCAAGTAGGTGGCAGTGCCGTCGCTCATGCTGGTTCTACTGAAGTGTCAAGCAGACTAGTTGCTTATTAGTTTATTTTCAAGGGTGTGTTGTGCTGAGGCCCCAGCAGAACTATGTTTATGTTCTTTCTCATTATTTGAACTCTTTAGTACGTACAGTAGTACTAGTACTATGTCTTACTACTGTTCTTCTTGTAGTTGGTACTACTGCTCATATCTTCGTGTTCCTACTGTACTTAATACGTTCGTACTAGTGTTATAATTTGGGTCAGTCAATTTGTGAAAGAAGTTCGACGAAGCAAAGGAAGAAGACGACAAAAGAGGTGGAAGAAGCCCTTCTAGCCATCCATGTTGCGTCAAACGGCTCACATGAGTCGACTGACCCAAATTGCTCCTTCAGATTGCAGGATCCACATGGCATTCAAGGTCTCGAAGGTACATTCCGCGTCCGCACCCAGTTTACGGGCTCGACGCGCACGCGACCGGCTTCCGCCGTGACAGCCATCATGCACGCCTCCTCTATGCGGGCGGAGACGACAATGACACGCTAGTTCCTCCTCGCCGGCATGCTGGAGCACGCGCTCGTCCTCCTCTTCATACGCTGCGTGCATAGACGCGGCCCCGCCAGCTGCTCGCATGCTTGACAGCGCGGCGTCATCGCGAGGAGGGACTGCAGACGACGTGAGCGAGTGAGCCTTCAGCTTCATGGCACAGGGATGGCGGCGACACAGCGGTGATGGGCGAGAAATTGTTGGCCGGAGCAGGCGGGCGCCGGCATGAGCAACGGCGGCGGCATATTGATGAGTGCACGTGTGGGAGCTTACTTTAGTTTTTTATATAAGGTTGGTCAAACTTAAAAGAAAACCGTACTAGTACACGTAAACATTAGACTTAGGCAGCGCTTTTATTAGTTACTAGCTTATGTTCTTGCCCATCGTGACCAGCCTTAGTACCACAACCACGATAAGGAATCCTGTGCAAGCACGTGAACCGCGGCCACGCGGTCGATCGAACGGTGCGTCACCGTGTCGCGCTCGAAGGACATCCACCGAACCTTTTTGTGTGTGTGAAAACAATCCTCGAATATTACTCAACTTTTTTTCCTGTGAAAGTTCTTGACACTGCAATATTTCCATATATTTGAATTTAGCTCCAGTTCGTGTTTATTTGGATTTGGACGTTTTAAGTGCGCCCTAGTTTTTTTAATACTGATTTTGTGTGTGTGTGAGTGAGAGAGAACGTGTGTATGTGTCCATATGTGTGTTGTGGTGGAAGGGCAATGTGGACACGGTGTGCGTGTGATACAGACATAGAGAGGTGTGAATGTGCAAATGATCGTGCATGAGTGAGACATAGACAGATGCCGATACGTTGTGTATACATGAGAGAACGGTCTTCTAGTTTACTTGTGTGTGTGTGTGTGTGAGAGAGAGGGAGAGAGAGACAGAGAGAGGAGCATTCGTAACACAACAACCATCTCTCTCGATTCGTCCGTCCCTCGCATGGTCGCATGCAACACATGCATCAACGTGCACATTTTGACACCCTCACCCGGCCCCTGCCCACCTCAAGGCCCGCACAATCTCTTCGTGAATACCCATTTCTCTCCTTAGGTTTGTTTTCTCTCAATATCTGACACACACACACAGACACACGCAGCACAACACACACACACACTCCCCTGAGCACACAATTCATCCCCATCCAAGGTTATACGGCGACCACTCTCGCTTGTGCTTCTTTGCACCCCAACATGCACAACACCTCAATCTTCAAAGAGGGCAACGAGCAGATCGAAGACGGCGACCACACCGCGCTAGAGAATGTGGGATCATTTGGAAGCAGGGTGATGTGACGACGGCTGACTGACTCCTCCCCCACCCTCTCTGTCTCTTGCACAAAATTACCAATCCCTCTCTCCCCCGCACAAAATTGTCAATCCCTCAACCCATGAGATCCTTCCCCTCTCATCCATATTTTTCCTGCTCTCTCATCAAACATGTTGTCTCTTCTCCTTCCACGTATATAGAATCCAGATGCACATGCATCTCATGTATATTACATGTATGCATCTTTCTCACAGACCTAACTTCTTCATCTCTCTTTCTCTCTCTATCTCTCTCTCTCTGTCTCGTTAGGTTTGTATCCTACTCTCTCGTCCACATACATACAATCTTTCCCGCCCTATCTGCTCCATCTTCAAAAGCTCTCTCTGCACGTTTCATTCACACATTGGGACATGTCAAAATGTTGCTTCTATAATGGCTGATGTAGAGTTATGGTTGTTCTTGTTGCGTCCTACAAAGTAATAACTATGAAATGCATTTAGATTCTCATTTGACTAGGATTATGTGAGTTTGAGCATGTTGTGAAGTACTATAGACCTTGTATACATCATGGGATTCGACAATGATTGTAACTATTGAATTGTATAGACCATTACATTCGAAGTCAATAGCCTAATATATTTATTTCACAATTTCAACAAATGATTAGTTCACTACAAACTAAGAAAACAAATGTGTACTCCCTTCGTTTTTATTTAAGTCTGCATATTAGCATTGGTCAAAGTCAAGTTTTGTAAACTCTCAGAAAGCTTATAACAAAAAATATTAACATATACAATAACAAATAAATACCATTAGATTCATTATTGAATGTACTTTCACATCATACATATTTGTTATGGTAAATTTTTATATTTTTCTATAAACTTGGTCAAACTTTAGGAAGTTTGACTTTGGTCAAACCTAATATGCAGAGTTTACTACTACTACTCGCTAGTTGCTTAGCCGAATCACTCAACACGCCACACGGGGAGTCCAGTGTCACAAAATTTTGAGGTCGGCGGGAAAATCTCCCGCGACCCTGATTGGAGCAGTGGGAAGTTACCATCATAGCCTTCAGAACAGGCCTACGGATGACGCTTGGTAGGGGGCTGTTTTCGTAACTTCAGGTTCACCCTACCCAGCCAACCCCACCCCAGCACCCAGAGTAGTACACCTGAATACTCCCCAATTTCTATCCCCACCGCAAAATAGACTTCTCCACGGCACCGCAGCCTTCGTGCTCCTCCCCTTTACATCGGTGCACTCGTCCACCGCAGCGCATCTGCCTCATCGACGACCTCGTACGCCGCACTGGAGCCGGTCCACCGTCGTCATCGTACACGGAGCCTCTTCCCCGGTATCATCTTCCACGGTCTCGGATCTGCTTCCCGGAAGTCGACGCCAAGCGCAGAAGTACCACCGTCGTGGACAATGATCTGACTCCCGTTGCCGACCATGACTCACAGAGGCCGCCGCGACCATCGTTCTCCTCCTCGATTGGTAATGTGTGTATTTCATCACTTAGCAGTACATGTGCAGTTCCAATTTTGTTCATACCTACCCTTCAAATTTCCTGGGTGCTATTGTTCCCGTAAAAGTAATTGGTTATAGCCTCCATTGTCCAACAGAATATCAGCTTGTAATTGTGCGTCGCTCCTGTATCGTGCTGTGCTTGGGTAGGTTTTTCATCTGCAACCAGTAGTGTGGCAAATGATGGAAAGGTTTTTAGAACTAGCAAAATGCCCATGCGTTGCACACATCAAGATGCATTTGTATGAGTAGTTTATCTTGTTGGAGATGCTCTAACATGGCAGACGAGTGCTTTAATGTTGCCCACAAGATGCGCGAGTATTACTAGTAGTATATTTTTCTTGCCATGTTGAGATTTTAAAACCACGAGTGCGAACATGCAGAGGAGCAATGAAGACCAAACATGGGATATTCAGGGCATCTTCAAGGAGCGTGGCAAGTTAAAGAGGAGCTGCACCGAACCTGTAAAACGAGCTTTGGTAAGTAACACCCTTTCAATTACTTTCGTGTAGCCTTGTGTTCTTCGATGTGTATATGTTGTAGTTTCTGTTTCTCTTAAGCGTGGTGTTCTTCGATGTGTAATAAGAAGAGTCTTAATCGTCCTAATGCTTTCGTTTTTAGCTTGATGTAGGAAGTGGGTGTTCTCACCTTGTAGTCTATTTTTATTTATTTTTTCCTTTTGAATTCACTTCTCCGAGTTCTGTTTATCTGGCTTCTAATAAATGGATCTAGGTTGCTCTGAGTATTGATCTAAAAAAGAAGTAACTTCATGTCAGGATGCAGTTCCTGCAAGGAGGGAAGTATGGTCAACCTCGAGATCATGTTTCCAAAATGAGGCTGGATTACACACAAGGTGCCAGTTCCCTAATGATGTTGGATTAGACACAAGGTGCAAATTCCCAGATGATGCTGGATTACACACAAGCCAGGTGGAGTCGTCAGCTATTCGTGTCCTCGTGGCATTAGTAAAGGCTGGAAGAAAGCGTGCAGTAGCCCTTGAGAATGTAGCTGAGTTCCTGAAGAAGCGAAAAGAGCAATTGGATGCTCTCTTCACCCAAGCCAACGAAGAGATGGAAGAAGCCAGAAATAAGCTAGCAGAGGCAGAGCAGGCTAGGCGTCTCCTGCTATCTAAAACTGTTGTCAATACAAAATTTCCTTCATAATAGCTAGGTTCAAATGTTTATCCAGTCAGCATGCCTGTTGTGATGTCCGTGCATCTACTGATGTGGCACAAAATGTTTTTTTCGGGTCATGTAATAACAGCAATTACTTTCCAAACAATAACAGACGAAGCATTGAACATGGTATAGTTCACGCGCAAGCCCGACATTCCAAGTTCAACTTCCACATCAAACTCATGTTCACAGATATCTGCACATTCATACATAATTTCCACAACCATGATTCACTTCAAAGCCAAAAAAAATGTGAGGAGAGTTATAAATAAAGAAAATCCTCTACTAGTTCCTGCTACCAGTGCGAGCACAACAAGTCAAGACCATGCGTAAATTAATTATATTTTAGTCATTTTTTGTGTTCTAAAATGCCTGCCGGCTCGCGGAAGGACGTGTTGCCGGCACACGCGCAGATTCAATGAAGGCAGGCGGGGCAGTCTTAAGATGGTTGCACGCGGCGAGGAGGCATGCTCAGCCGGGCCTGCAACGAGTGTGGCCCTCTTGGCCGGCGCGCCGGTTCAATGCCTGCGCTATGAGAGGTCGCGTCCGTGTCAGAGCAATCGCTCCCTCCAGTCCTTTTTTGTTTGGGTAGAACAAAATCTCGTTTTCCATTCACATTTTAGTGGTAGGAGTTGTGCGTGTGTGTCTGTGAGAGAGAGAGAGAGGAGACGGTAGTCGGGGTTGTCTGATCGGTAAACAAATGAATAATGTCAGTCTGGGATGGAGATGAAAAGGAGACCGCAACAAATGTTGTGTCTACAGGAGAGATAGAGAGAGTAATTTTAGTGGTATGAGTCATATGTAGAGACATATATGGTGTGTGAGAGAATCCCATAGAGAGAAAGACAAAGTGAAATACGAGTGGAGACTGTGTGTTTGGCGGTGAAAAAGAAAGCTTAGGTACCGAGTGATACCAGAGAACAGTAGAGACGTGAGAGATAATGAAAACCGTGTAATTTATAATGATAGGGAGAGTGTGACACTTCTCAAGGGAGACGTCGAGAGACCATGTTTGCGAGGATAGGAGCAACATGAAGTGAGCGTGCGGGTGAGCTGGAGAAAAGAGAGTGATAGCTACCTGAAGGAGCATGCATGCGAGAGAGATGGGCGTGAAAGGAGTGAACAAAAAAGGGATTCAAATATTTGAATTCGAGATGATGATACATGTAATCCATACTCAAACCAAAATTGATCTATCAAACATGCATACTCATATGAGTTCACGCACATCTATGTTATTTAATATGTAGATATTACTGATCCATACATTTTAGTAGAACATAATTTGGTTAAAAAATTTCGAATTCAACCTTAAGATTTCGATATCATTGTATTTGTAAATCATATTATACATATAAAGGAGCATAATTCTTTGTTGTGCTTTTGAAAGTATATATAAAAAATGATGTATATAGAATGTAATTCCAATTGAAAATGGATCCCGCCCAAAAAAATAGAATACAAACGGGATTTGAATTGAGTTGGGACGGTAAACGTGCACTCTGCAAAATTTGAACGAAGCGGCGAAAGTCGCAGTAACCGCCCAAAACCAAAATCTGCGAGATGGAAATCACTACTGCCTATCCCTGCCACGCAAAGCCTATATGCTGGATTTCTATAGGTTTCGATAGGGGTAGGTTTGTAATTTCACCCAAACGTGACATAACCGCCTCTCACCCAAATTCATACACGGTGGGCGCCAAAACACAGTGTGTCCTCGGCCAAAATCGACTCCCTCCCCGATTCATATTCATACACGGTGGGTGCCAAAAACAAACTCTCGTCGGCAAATATTCGGTGTATGCGAGATTACCGTCCTATCCCCAACCGACTAGTGTTGCTGTGATGTAGTAGAAATTTGAAACGGGGGCTAAGTTTGTAAATTTCCTCGCATTTGAGACAAGCGCGCCCTGAATACATGGTTCCCCCCTTCCTCTCTACCTCCCTTTTCCCCATTCGTACTCCGTGGGCGCCAAAACACCCTCTCCACCCCACCCTCCTCTGTCCGCCGCCGTCCGCCACCCCATCCACCGCCGTCCTCCTCCACCATGCCGGAGCTGATACCCCGACGCCGCCGTCCATTACAAGAGATCGACCTCTCTCATCCACGGCTTCGGACCGGGATCCTTGCATCCCGTCCTCTCGCTTCATCCCCGCCGTCGTCCA
Source organism: Triticum urartu (assembly GCF_003073215.2). Classification (NCBI taxonomy): domain Eukaryota; kingdom Viridiplantae; phylum Streptophyta; class Magnoliopsida; order Poales; family Poaceae; genus Triticum; species Triticum urartu. Next base: position 433,617,428 of record NC_053025.1, on the reverse strand, counting down.
CCTTGTCGGCGCCACTCCTACGACCGTCTTGTCCACCGCGCCCCTCCGCCATCGCATACCCTCCTACATCTGCTTCCACGCCGCTGACAGCCATCGCTATCGCAGTACCGTCAAATTCTCAGCAGATGCGTGCACGGCGCCGCACCAGAGGCGGTACTCTTTCGTATCTGCTCAACTTATTTATCGCAACAAGAAAATAGATCGCCACTGCTTTACTCTGATTTCTTGTCTTGGTTGCGAAGTTGCCTTTATTCGGTTTGCACCTTCAGATCCGCCATGGCACGCTCAACACCATACTCGCAATGCTTATGGTTTTCCCCTTTTATATTCCACACTAGTTAAATCACAGTAGACTAAATTTCAAAATTGGGTCAGTCGATTTTTCAGAGCTCGCCGGAGTTCGCCGATGCGATCGAAGGGGCTCGGGTGGGGACGGTGGTTGTGGGGGGCGGTGGTGGGGCCTCGTCGAACAAAGAAAACTTGACGCGGGTGGGGGCGGGGGTGGGGGTGGCGGAGGAACACAGGCGGTGGGGCCGGTGGTTCGGCCGGCAGCCCGTGCGGTGTTCTGTATGGGAAGCACAGTATGTTCCTTGTCAGGAAGGGGAGCAGGGACATCTGCAGTCAATAGCTGATAGAGCTGGCCTATACGTGATCGATAGGCTTTCAATTACTAGCAGCAATACAACACCGTAATTTCCAGCCAGTTCCACTTTCCCTATTTATATATCCTGGTTATGGTGTACCCATGTTATGTACACTATGGGGCTGTTTGGTTTGTGACTAAGTTTGCCAAAGATTGCCACACCTAAGGTTAGGCAAGTTTGACCAACTTAGCTGAGTGTTTGGTTCAAGCCACATCTTAGGCAAGCCACATTTGGACCCCACATGGCATACACACAAAAAGTGTGGCAAGATTCCCTTAGGCTTGCCAACTTGTGGCTCTCATTTTGATGAACTAACCTTAGTCAAGTTTGGCAAAAATGTGTGGCAAAGTGTGGCAATGCTAGTCCTAAAACCAAACAGCCCCTATGATCTGCCTAGTTGTTGTGTGCTCTTGTTATCATGGTTTGGCAATAAACTCTCTATACAGTATATTATGAACCTATCATCTGCCAGCTATCCTTACTTCTGGAGCCTATTTTTTTGTGTACTTGTGCCAGATTATATAAATGCACGCACCATATTACAGCACACATGAGCTCTCTCATCAGAATCCAGTGATAGCACACAAGTGTTTACAGGGGCGCCCCTATATTAGAATATCATCTGCATTACAAAGATAATCTCACAACTATTTATGTTTTCATGGTTCTCAGATATTATACGCAATTACAGTGAATATCAGAATCCGCGCATCAGAAGAATATTGTGGAACACTGCAATGACTTACAAAATTGACAGCAAGGCATTGAGTGCCATTCTAGAAGCAATGAAACTCGTACGCTCCCCACCTGTTGATTCTTGTTCAGAATATCATCCTAATGACTATTCTAACCTCGAGGAGTCAAAGGCAGATGGCCTGTCCTGTTCACCCATCAAGGTGCCTGTTCTAATTTGGCAAGGTTTTATTGATTGCGCGTATCTTGCATATGTTGTCTTGCATTTCTTCTACTTTGTTGCACCGCCATCTGCTTAGTTTACTCATCATATATGTCGAGATGCCATGCCCATCCATTATCAATACATATTTCATCTGTCATCATACCATGTTTTTCCACTCAAATGTTGTTCTTGTGCATCAGACATCAAAAAGGAAGAGGGTGATTGCCGAACCTGAAGGAGCACCAGCAAAGTCCTTGAAAAACGTGGTGGTGCCGGAGAAATCAGACAGCACCCCACTTATATTGGCTGTACAACCAGTGACACAAAACATAGGACCGACTCCAGCAGACGGTACCCATACTTCACTGGCCACACCACTAGCCCCACCACACAGGACTTGCACTCCAGCAAAAGGTATACTGATTTCATTCACCATAGCACCAGCTGTACCACAGAAAAATCCCACTCCAGCAAAAAGTACAGGAAGTCCACCGGCCGAAGACCTATCCCAACTACAGAGACAACCAATTCCTGCAGATTGGAACCCCATTCCATTTATTCCCAGTTTAAAAGACAATGCTTTCAATGTTGTTAGGGACTACGTGCATATATTCCCATCATTGGAAGATTATTGTGAAGACAAACACCATTTTCACATCTTCCTGTCCAACTTACGTGTAAGTGCTATTATTCATGGCTATTATTTTCTTGTTTTCTGCTGATTGAACACATCAATGATTTACATTACATTGTTGTAACTAGGCGAGGGTCAATCTGGATAGTCATGACGAGCAAAGCTTGCTTGTGCTTTTCAAGGAAGCATTGCAGCAGTATCGGTGTTACCTGAGGAAATCACACTTTGATGGCAAGTCTATAAACGAATTTCCGGTGAAGTCTCCTGTGCTAAATTTAGAAGACATTGAATGGAAAAACCTTGTTATGCACTGGTCTCGTTCCCAGGATGAGGTACTGTCTATGAAATCACATGACAATTTGAACTTCTACTTTTCCGCATGTGCCTTACGGATCTTTTTTGCAGGAAATCTGCTCGAAGAAGAATTCCGGTTTGACAAGAACGACATGATATCGTAAATATGCTGCCCGCTGCTTTGCTCTTGTTATTACCTGTTGTCCTATATCACTGTACTTGCATACTTACCTGGTTCATTATGTGACAGCAGTATGCATGATAGCTTGCTTATCAATTGTTCACTCCAAATTATCTGATCTGTATGAATGGTTACATTAGTGTAGAATATATCCAATGCTAATGTTTTTTTAGCTCTGCATTGTTCTTGTAAGTACATGTTGTCCTTTACCAGTGTACTTATAATGATAGGTACTTGTTCATGTACCATCACTCTACAGCTTATTTTCCTTTGCCCTCCATTTTCTACACATCAGATCTATATTTCTCTTACCATAATGTTGGTACTGAAGAAGTTTAGCTGTGCATTGCTCTTGGCTGTACCTTTTGCCTGTATCGCTGCACTTACATTTATAGCTACTTGGTTATGTAGCATCACTCTTCATCTTATCTTAAATATTCTCCATTTGTTCGTATATTATCACATCTATATTTACTCTTAACAAAATGTAGAATAAAGGCAATGCTTTTGAAGAAGATTCTGTGGTAAACTTCTTGAATTGCCCCCCATCAGCATGGATAAGGCCTTTATAGAGCATGTCTTCACCAATAATGTAAGTTTGTCCATCTCAAGCCTTCAAACTTTGTTGTATATATTTGGTTAGGAATGACTGCAACAGCTGTTTATTTTTGGTGTTTGCATCAAATTGATTGTTTAAAGTTTATTATATGTAGTTCATAAACAAAAGTTCGTCCTTTCTCAATTTAAGTTTTCAGTTGCACAACCAAGTTCCTTCTTCATACCATGTAAATTAAACTATACAGAGCAAGTGATCTTCGTTTGCACTGCATGTATGCTTCTGTTCTTCATCTGTAATCCAGTGGTGTGGTGAACCTACCCACTACAACACAATGTCATATTCTGCAATGTCTTAACTATGAAAAATGTCATATCATTCTACTATTATTTAAACCATCTCTTTATTTGCTAATCTGAAATGGTATAAATTGATAGCACACTAACCATTGATACTTATGAGTTCTTGATCTGTAATCCAGTGGTGTCGTGAAGCTGCCAACTCCTTCACAATGTCATTTCCTGCCATGTCTTGACCTGAACAATACCATATTGTGTTAATGCAAATTTAAACTGTGTCACTTTATTCGTCAGTAAGAAATGTGATGAATTGTCAGCACTGATACTTTTATGTGCAAAACTTGTCATCCGTCTGCTTGTTTATCTTTCAGAGTGAGGAAGATATAAGTGTTGAACAAGCGTAGTCTCATCATCTTGCTCAGCTGCTTGCGCTGCAGCTCCCCAGCAGGGCTAACCTTTCTTGAACTCTATTGAAGTGCTGTCGGTTTTGTATATTATTTTGTCGGTGTGTTTATTTGCACTGGTGGCAATCTTTGATGCCCAGTGTATGTAATCTGCTGTCTGCTTGCGCTTTATTATCATAGTGGCGAACTTTGGTGCCCAGTGGATGTAATATGCCATAATTTCTTTATTGTACAGTATAGATTTTTTCTTATTCACGATGCTGCAGTTATTTTACTGTATATATATCCTGTCTTCGCAGTAAACCAGCCAAACCGTAAAATTACGGTACATAATCGGGCTGTCATGCAATCACGATGTAGGTTGGGCCTGAAACGTGCCGATCAGCTCACGGGCTGGCAGCAGCCCGAAATGAACCCTAGCCCATGATTGTGAGAATCAAATCACGGGCTTTTAACAGGTCGAAAAATTGTCTCGGTCCTTGTTTGGCCCAATCAGATATCGGCTGCGAGCAGGCTGGATGCAAACCGGGCCATAGTTAGGCCCAACTATATGACAGGCTTTCAACACGCTGAAATTAATATAGGGCCGAAATGTTAAACGGGCCCTTAACAGGCCAAAACTAATATCAGGCCGAATTACTAAGTGGGCCTTTAGCAAGTGGGCCCAAAAGCATAGTGTCCAGTTGACGGGCTGAATCTGATATGGGCCATAATTAGGCCCAAAACCTCTTAAAGGGCCGGACCTGATCTGGGCCGTAATTTGGCCCAGAACGTGGTAGGCTTTTAACGGGCCGGATCTCATATGGGCCACTATTAGGCCCGGAGCGTGGCAGGCCATTAATAGACCATATCAAATATGGGTCGGCATTTGGCCCAAAACATGGCAGCCAGTTAACGGGCCGGCCTACTAGGGTCCTCAAAATCTTGTGGGCCTACATCTGGGCCGGCCCATTAATGTCGGCGAAATCTCGTGGGCCTTTAGCTGGGCCGGCCCATTATGATCCACAAGAATTTTGTGGGCCTTTACCTAGGCCGGCCTATTATGGCACACAAAAATCTTGTGGGCCTTTAACTGGGCCGGCCCATTATGGCCCACAAAATCTTGTGGGCCTTTAGCTGGGCCAGCCCATTATGGTCCGCAAAATCTCATGGGCCTTTAGCTGGGCCGGCCCATTATGGTCCGCAAAATCTTGTGGGCCTTTAGTTGGGCTGGCCCATTTAAACTTGTTGGGCCGTGCCACGTGTCGACGTATCATGGGCGCCTTCTGTCTAGTGAGTGGATGACATCTGTCCCGACGATGAGCCGACACGTGTTTCCTCTAGCCAATGATGATTTTACACGTGGAAAATCCCCATTGGTCGAGGCTGTTAACGGGTTACCGGATCCAAAATCCGACCCGATAGCTTAACGGCGTTCCGTTACGGTGGATGCCACGTGTCGGTCACCCTTGACAAAAGCACTTCCGTGACACGCGATTTATCGTCATGGAAGTGGACACTTCCGTGATGATAATTTTGGTAATGTCATGGAACACTTCTACGACAGCACAGGTATGACTATCTTGATTTTGTCATAAATTTGTCATGGATGTACATGCATGACAAAAAAAGCGACCTACTATGACAAACACGTATCATCACGGAAGTGTATTTTTTTGTAGTGTAGGTTTCACTAGTGGCTTCTCTCAAGATAGCATGTATTATGGTGGGTGAACAAATTACTGCCGAGCAATTGATAGAAAAGCGCATAGTTATGATGATATCTAAGGCAATGATCATGAATATAGGCATCACGTCCGTGTCAAGTAGACCGAAACGATTCTACGTCTACTACTATTACTCCACACATTGACCGCTATCCAGCATGCATCTAGACTATTAAGTTCATAAGAACGAAGTAACGCTTTAGGAAGATGACATGATGTAGAGGGATAAACTCAAGCAATATGATATAAACCCCATCTTTTTATCCTCGATGGCAACAATACAATACGTGCCTTGCTGCCCCTGCTGTCACTGGGAAAGGACACCGCAAGATTGAACCCAAATCTAAGCACTTCTCCCATTGCAAGAAAGATCAATCTAGTAGGCCAAACTAAACCGATAATTCGAAGAGACTTGCAAAGATATCAAATCATGCATATAAGAATTCAGAGAAGAATCAAATAATATTCATAGATAGTCAAGTTCATAAACCCACAATTCATTGGATCTCGGCAAACACACCGCAAAAAGAGTTACATCGAATAGATCTCCAAGAAGATCGAGGAGAACTTTGTATTGAGATCCAAAGAGAGAGAAGAAGCCATCTAGCTAATAACTATGGACCCCAAGGTGTGTGGTAAACTACTCACACATCATCTGAGAGGCTATGGTGTTGATGTAGCAGCCCTCCGTGATCGAATCCCCCTCCGGCAGATCGGCGGAAAAGGCCCCAAGATGGGATCTCACAGGTACAGAAGGTTACGGCGGTGGAAAAGGTGTTTCGTTGCTCTCCCCGAAGGTTTTAGGGTATAAGAGTATATATAGGTGAAAGAAATAGGTCGGTGGAGCTGTATGCCCGCATTCATAGCAATTAGTACTAGTAAAATACTACTGGGCTATAAGCTCGCTTATGTTGAGGAGAGAGAGGCATTGACAAAGTCAAGGAGTGGGCTCCGCAAGAGCCCGTCTATACACGTGTTCCTAGGTATAAAAAACTAATTCTAAAAAAAGAGGTATAAAAAACAATTGTGTCTAAAAAGAAAGGTAAAAAACATTTGAGAGGAAATATATAGAGAGAAAGTGAGAAAAAATTGTAACCTTATAGCCAACCTTATAGTCAACACTATGGTAGTATTACATGAGGAAGGAGGGAGTTGTGCACATGCCAAGTTTACTGGGCTGCCGTGTGTCACACTCCTCCGTCGTAACAGTGGAGACAATAGATTTCATCAAAACTAAACAATAAAGGGGGTGTTTTTTTACAGGGACTTATTGGTGTAGGGACTTAAAAAAGTCCCTTTTAGTCCCATCTAAACCAAACAGGAGGGACTTATAGGGACTTAAAGTGGGCATGTGAGACTTATGAAAGAAGACCCTAAGGGGGAGTCCTTTTGGGACTTTTAGTTGTAACATGGTCTTTTAGTCCTTGTTTAGTCCCAGGAACCAAACAGGTAGGGACTTTTTAGGGACTAGTGACTTTTTAGTTGGGACTAAAAAAAGTCATAGGGCTTATGAACCAAACAGGACCGAATACTCGTTGCTCGTCCTCTATATCGGAAAGAATACTTTCATTCACCGACATGTGGGACGTCGACCATCCTAGTCCACCTGCCATGCATAAAATTATCCTGGTCCACCCTGGTCGTAGCGCAAGACCAACCTTTCCCACTGTAAGTTGGTCAGACGAAGGAACCATCGTGACTTCGTTTAATTACGCTTCTTCAAGAAAACTTACTGTACCCGCAATACTGCTACCACACGCGAAGACTGGACATCACTGTACCACGTCATATCACTTAAACCCACTAGGCCAAACTAGACCGCCTAGGATCTGTACTCCCTCTGTTTCAAAGTTAGTAGTACAAAGTTGAGTCATCTATTTTGGAACGGAGGGAGTACGTCCCTGTACTGCTATGATTTTGTGTTCTCAAAAAATATCCTTTGTCAATCTAACGAGTAGAAAGATGGTCTTTGTCTCTCTCTAGATCTCTCTCCATCCCAGAACCCCTCTAGCACACATACACACTCTCTGTAGCCACTCCGAAAGTACGACGTCACTACAGATTCACGCTTCCAACCAAAAAATTGCACATTCACACATGTTACAAGTACGTGCCAATTTTGTTGGCTATTAATGTGAGGCCTCCATTGGTTTGGAGGAATATTGTAGGAATTTCATAGGATATGATTTCTATAGGAAAAATTTCTGTAGAGCCCTTTGGTTTATAGGAATGGAATTATATTGCTGTGGAGGAATTATTCCTATCCTCCACATTTCATAGGAAAATAAACATTAGCCTAGACTCAATGGAAAAAATCTTGTGATGTGAATCAAAGGGCATCTCCTTTCCTATTCCTACTCATAGGATTTAAGATACATGTCATATGATTTCCTATGACTTTCCTATTGGTATGATTTTCCTACCCTATGAACCAAATGAGGCCTGAATGTATCCGTGTCGATCGATCGCTAAGCCTACGACCTCTTTTGGTTCATAGGGTAGGAAAATCATAGGAATAGGAAAGTCATAGGAAATGAGATGACATGTATCTCAAATCCTATGAGTAGGAATAAGAAAGGAGATGCTCTTTGATTTACATCATAGGATTTTTCCATTGAGTCTAGGCTAATGTTTATTTTCCTATGAAATGTGGAGGATAGAAGAATTCCTCCACATGAATAGGATTCGATTCCTACAAACCAAAGGGCTCTAAAGGAATTTTTCCTATAGAAATCATATCCTATGAAATTCCTACAAGATTCCTCTAAACCAAAGGAGGCCTAGAATTTTAGGAGCTTGGGCTATTGGTCGATCGACGACAGATCAGACCTATAAGCGTACCACGAGCTATCAGCCCCAACGTTTCTCTTCGTTGTGTGTTTTGCAAGTACTATAGCTCGCACAGTAGCTAGCCTACTAACACCAAGAATCATCAAACAAGCCCTAATGATATGATAAACAGTTCAAACTTACATCTAAGCATGCCATATATTACATCAAAAGCTGGTGAGGATACATCTGTTTCCATAGCTCGAAGAGGGTTCGCATGATTCACTATCAAACAAAAGTAGCAAGTACCGCCCACACAAGACAGTGCACTAGCCCTAAGATGGTTTGATAACACACATCGTTCTGGTAATTAAACACAATGCAAACTACCCTGAAGGATTAGCGCGACCAACTATTTCTTGTCATCGATCTCTCGGGCAATGACCACAACACGGACAACTGTTTGGGAATCGATCTCTGGGGCAATGTCCACAAGACGGACCGCGACATCGGAATCGATCTCTAGGGCGATGTCCACGGGATGGACAGCGGCATCGGAATCGATCTCTGGGGTGATGTCCATAGGACGGACCGTGACACCGAAAACGATCTTTGGGGCATTTTCCACAGGACGGACCGTGACATCGGAATCATCAAGGATGTCCACCGGCACCTGCACAACCCTAACATATTAGCAAGCACATTTCAAATAATCAAAAACCACAAGTATGGTAAGCCATTATTTTTTACCTTGTGCAGCTCACCGGGGGATCCCATCCCTCCGGGGCCATCTCCTTGTCCTCAATGGGGGCCATCGCCTTGCCAGGGAAATACTTCTTCTCAACGACAACTATCTCCTCAAACTCAGCCTTGAGCCTCTCATAGGTGGCCATTAGAGTTTTTGGGGTAGGCATGGTGGGGCCCTTGCTGTTCTTCCAGCTTTCTTTGAGGAGTTTGTCCGCCAACGTCGTTAACTCTTTGGCCGGTGCTTGTTTCTTGGAGTTCTTCGTCTCCATGGGTTGGCCCGCCAACATGGTCAACTCGTTGGTCGGTGCTCGCTTCCTGGAGATCTCTCTCTCGAGTGGGTTGTCCGCCGGCAACTCTTTGCCTAGTGCTCCAGGATCCATCAATGAACTGACAAACAAAAATAAATCGAAAGGAAACCACAATCGCAATGAAAACGGGAAAAGAATAGGCTGTGAGAATCGGTCGGTGCTTCGCAAAAAGAAGATTCTTGGAATGAAAATATAGTAGCATCACTGATTCACCCACCTTTCCTTCGTCGGTACAGAAGAAAAATGGCAGAAGTGAGTAGCCTGGAATGAGGTTTTCTTCAAGAAAGGGGAGAAAGGGCTTTAACGCACATTTGAGTGAAATGATGGTTGCTTCGTCCAGTTCAACTTCGAGGCCACTTCGAGGCCACTTTACCACTACTGGTAAAGGTGTGGGTTTTGTGATATGACAGGTCATGACGGCCACACCGGGGTGACCGGTGAGTCTCGATTGTAGCACCTCGCTGTGATTTGGTGGATGGCACGCGGGCCCGGATGCTTTGATGTCCCGCATGTAGATAGAGCGGCTAGTCATATACTCAATATTGTGCACCACGACCAAGGCGAAGAGGAAAACGAGAGAACTACATATTTATTTACAGTGTAGATTCACTCATTTTGCTCCATATGTACTCATTTAGGGTGTAGTCACTTGTTGAAATCTCTAGAAAGGCAAATACTCCTTTCCGGTTTACAGGGCTATACTAGCAAGTACTACAATAGTGGGCTTATAGCCTACTTACATAGCAATCTTGTCTCATGCAAGAGCCTGGCTATATGCGTGCTCCAAGGGTCCGCACCACGCCCCACCCCTACACGACTGCCACGCCCGGGTTGTGCTTGGCTCTTCACCTCTTCGAGAAAACGAACAATGATGTTACTACTTCTACAGTATCGAATCAACTGCTGCATGTCCATCCACCGCATGCGGGAAGGATAGCTTGTTGTAGTAAGCAAAAGCCTGTCCTCGTCTATGAGCCACCGTGCGCATGGGCAAGGGAGAAGGCGTGTAGTAGTAAAATCAAGCTTCTCCTCGTTGTACAAGTTGATGCGACACATCATAGCACTGGCCCCACATGCTTGCCTCTAAACTTGGCTAAAAGACCTGTAGTGTACAATATATTTGCTAAAACCTCTAACATTTACCCCACCACAAATTAAAATATATATTCCTTTCTTGATCAGATGAGCGTGCAAACTACAATCTCCATGATGACAGGTAGGGCCAGAAGATTATTTTAATCACAAAATGCTTCAAGACGGCCTCATAGCATGGAGCCGACCCCAACGATTTTAAGCTTAGAGGCACAGTACACACTATCCTAGACTACTCTACACATGAAACTGCCACACGAGCATCCGGGCTGCGCTTGGCTCTTCGCCTCTTCAAGAAGTCGAACAATGATGGTACTACTGCAGTGGAGTACTACAGTATGCTTCTGGCCATCTGACACCGAATGAACTACTGCATGTCCACCGCATGCGGGAGGGAGAGCGTGTAGCGAAAGCTTCTCCTAGTCCTATGAGCCACCAAGCTCATGGGCGAGGGAGGTGAGGGAGTCCTGGACTAAGGGGTCCTCGGGCGTCCGGCCTGTTATCCATGGGCCGGACTGATGGACTGTGAAGACATGAAGGCCGAAGACTGCACCATGTCCGGATTGGACTCTACTTGGCGTGGAAGGCAAGCTTGGAAACCGAAGATTCCTTCTTATGTAACTGACTCCATGTAAACCGTAGATCCCCTCGGTGTCTACATAAATCGAAGGGGATAGTCCGGAAAGGACACCACATATACTCATTACCATATTCATAGGCTAGACTTCTAGGGTTTAGCCATTACGATCTCGTGGTAGATCAACTCTTGTAATACTCATTTTCATCAGGATCAATCAAGCAGGAAGTAGGGTATTACCTCCATACAGAGGGCCCGAACCTGGGTAAACATCGTGTCCCCCGTCTCCTGTTACCATCGATCCTAGACACACAGTTCGGGATCCCCTACCCGAGATCCGCCGGTTTTGACACCGACATTGGTGCTTTCATTGAGAGTTCCACTGTGCCGTCGATGAAAGGCTCGATGGCTCGCCTTGTCGTTAAAGACAACATTACCGCAGGGGTAGTTTTGGCCTCAGGCCAAACCCTCAGGCTAGGCGACTTTACTATGATTGCCCGTTCGGCCACGGAGCCGACGATGACCTCTCGGGCCATCGAAAATCCCCTTCGCATCAACTCCGAGCACTCCAAGCAGATGGATCTGGTTGAGTTTTCGTCCTTAAATGAGCTCCTAGATCGCATCACCGCTTTACGAACCGTCACAGATTACGATCAGATCGGACCTAAAACCGACCAGGAAAAAACTAAAACTCCACCAGTCACCCACCAGATCGCGGCAGTCCTGGAGCAGGACGGCGAATCTTCTTCTATATTGAAGACGGACTATGTTCGGGTCACCGTTCATGAAGAGCCGGATACTCACCCGCGAAAGGACGCAACCAGCTCTCTGAACATAGCATCGGACGACGGTTCCAAACAATCAGAAGATATTCCGGAACCCGGACTGTCTAGTCCGAAAGGTCGTCGGACTCCGGACAACCGGTTAGGTCGGGGTTCCGATTTAATTCCACCCACCCACCCGGACATAGAGGCTCTCATGAGCATAAAACAGCAATCTCAGGAGAAGGTCCACCACTTTTGGGCCAGATTCCTCCTTGTCAAGGACAAGGTAAAAGATTGCCATGACGAGGATGCAATATCAGCGTTCTGCAAAAACTGTGCGGACGAAGAAATCCTCAATGCATCAATCGACGCCGCATACTAAAATTTGCTGACTTAGCAACCATCGTACAAAAATACTGCACGATGGAAATCGCCTGGGAAACTCGGGCAGCTCGCTGGGAACCACCAGCCCCAACCCAACTTCCCCTACAGGCGAAAAGGGCTTACCCTCGGGGCACACCCAGTCCAACAGTCGAAAAACACAAAGCCACTATACAGCACGACACCGTTCTGGAAGGGTGGCTCGATGGCCCATGCAAAATACATACAACAACAGATACCGTGGCAACCCACAACCTTAGAGCATGTTGGATACTACGACAGGTAGCCAAGAGCGGCGAGGACATCCTTATCAAGGACGCCCCAGAACAACACCCCCCAAAAGACGATGACCCAAGAGTATTGACAGTCTTCGGGACATTCGCTTCAAATAACAAGTGCAAAAGGGCACTTCGCGAGCTCAACGAAGTCTGCCAAATCGCTGTAATAAACCCATGGAATGACACGGCTATAACATTCAACGCCGGTGACGAACCAAAGTACAGAATAGTACGAGCACCAGCCACGTTAGTCCTCAGCCCCATCGTGGATGGATTGCGACTCACCAAGGTCCTCATGGACGCCGACAGCAGACTAAATCTCATTTATGGGGACACACTCCATGAAATGGAAATAGACAGGAGCCACATCAAACAAAGTAACACAACCTTCTGGGGAATTATTCCTAGTCGGGAGGCGCGATGCACGGGCAAAATCACACTTGACGTGGTATTCGGATCGCCGGAGAACTATCAGTCCGAAGAAATAACCTTCCAAGTGGCCCCTTTCAGCAGCAGATATCACGCCCTGTTGGGACGGGATGCTTTTACACGCTTCCAAGCTATACCTCACTACGGATATATGAAGCTCAAAATGCCCGGACCAAACGGTATAATCACTCTCGTCAGTGATCCGGACATAGCACTATGCGCTGAAAACAAAACCGCATCCCTGGCCCTAGAGGCGCTATCTGAAGCCCTCGCGGCCGAAGAATTAACCGCACTATGCTCCAAAGTGGACAGGGATGATGTGATCCTCAACAAATGCCCCAAATCCACCTCGTTCAAACCGGCAAAAGAAATAAGCAAATTCTAGGTCCACCCAACGGACCCCAAGAAGACAGCATCCATCGGAGCTCAACTGAACCCAACAGTCGACGCCGCACTACGAGAATTCCTGCGCAAAAACTGGGACATATTTGCCTGGCACCCTTTGGATATGCCAGGTATCCCACGCAAGTTGGCCAAACATAGCCTCAACATATTAAAGGGATTTAAACCAGTCAAGCAAACACTTCGGCGCTTTTCCGAACCTAAGCGACAAGCCATGGGAGAGGAGCTGGCCAAGCTCATCGAGGCCGGATTCATCAGAGAAATCAAGCATCCGAACTGGCTGGCAAACCTGGTAATGGTACCAAAGAAAGATAAATCCTGGCGTCTATGTGTCAATTTCAAGGATCTCAACAAGGCTTGCCCTAAGGACCCCTTTCCCCTTCCTCGCATTGATCAAATCATTGACGCCACTGCAGGACACGACTCACTGTGTTTCCTCGATGCATACTCCGGATACCATCAAATCAAAATGAAGGAATCCGATCAAGCTGCAACAGCATTTATTACCCCATATGGGCCATTCTGCTTCAATACCATGCCCTTTGGGCTCAAGAACGCCGGTGCCACATATCAACGCATGATTCAAACATGCCTGGAGAAACAGATTGGCAAAACAGTAGAAGCTTACGTTGATGACGTAGTCATCAAAACCAGGCACGTGGAAACACTAATAGACGACTTACGTCTTACATTCGACAACCTCAGGGTGTATGACATCATGCTCAACCCAGAAAAGTGTGTCTTCGGCGTCCCCGCTGGAAAACTGCTGGGCTTCATCGTCTCCAATAGGGGAATCGAAGCAAACCCAGCCAAAATCCGAGCTTTGTCACAATTGGCTAAGCCAACAGACCTTAAACAAGTTCAAAAACTTGCAGGTTGCGTGGCAGCTCTAAGCCGCTTTATCTCCAGATTAGGAGAAAAGGCACTGCCACTCTATCGCCTTCTACGGCGAACCAACCACTTTGAGTGGACGGACGCGGCAATAGCCGGACTGGAAGAAATGAAAACCCTTCTTGCGAGCAATCCAATCCTAGCCACAACAAACGCTGGCGAACCGATGTTATTATACATATCGGGAACACATCAGGTGGTGAGCGCCGTACTCGTCGTTGAACGAGAACAGGACGGACATAAATTCCCGCTTCAGAAGCCAGTATACTACGTATCTACTGTCCTTACACCATGCAAATCCCGGTACCCTCATTATCAAAAAATAGCATACGAGGTCTTCATGGCATCCCGAAAGCTCCGTCACTACTTCCAGGAGTGTTCGATCATGGTGGCCTCCGAAGTACCACTCAACGACATTATAAACAACCGCGATGCTACGGGCCGGATTGCCAAATGGGCCATTGAGCTCCTGCCATTCGACATTACATATAAACCACGTCGAGCTATCAAATCCCAAGTACTGGCCGACTTCATCGCCGAATGGACAGAGGCCGAACTCCCTAAAGAGTACAACACATACTCCAATTGGGTCATGCACTTCGACAGCTCCAAAATGCTGGCAGGGTTAGGAGCGGATGTCGTTTTAACGTCCCCTACCGGATACATCGTCCAGTACGTTCTCCAAATACTATACACAGACTCCAATAATGCAGCCATGTGGCACCCCAGCTCAGAGAAACTAGAACGCTCCATATTCCATCCCAGAGATTGAGGAGAAGTCTCTGGAATACGGCACTGCTTGACATAGGACAAATCAGCTCTTATTACAAGAATAATAATTACACGGGTCTGATGTTACAATGATCACATCAGCATGGCGACACTGCGTCTGTGATACTACACTTGCTCTATGCTAGCAGCGGAACATCTCATAGCAGCGGAAAACTTCTAGCAGCGGAACAACGACGAAGGTGGTGAACTCCACTCCGCAGGGACTCTGGCTGGGACATGATCTAGCTCGCACAAACGGAAACCACGACAAGCAATCAAGCAATCACGGCATCACCTGCAATCTGGCATGACACGCCAAGTCAGTACATTGAATGTACTTGCAAGCTCACAACAATCATAAACATCAAGGCAAGACAGTAACATAGCATCAATAGGTTAATTAATTATCAACTACCATGATGAAGCAACTACTAAGCATGAGATAAACTAATACAATGCTAATACATCACCATCTCAGATCTCCATAACCATATCTCTCCTGGCTAACCGGCCAAGCAATATACCCTCTCGATCAACTCATGATCGAAACCATACGATGATCTTTCCTGCGATCACTACCATGAACAACACTTGGTCTCAAACTGTGATCTTTCCGGCGATCACTACCACGACCAACACTTGGCCTCCAACCTCATCATCAACATCCTGCTACCTGTACTGCTCAACATATCAACATATAAATCACCTATAAGTCATTCCGTCGTGTGAGTGTTGATCGAACGGTGGGACCTAGTACGAGCGCGACTATCGATAGATTAAATACACTCTGCAGAGGTAGCACACTGTACCCACACCACAGAACGCATGGCCTCGTACTCCCATTCGGGTGGACCAACAGCGTTCCGACAAAACCAATCTACTGCCATGACGCTCTCCCGGCCACTCTAACCCACTCCCAACTGGGCTAGTCCTGGGTGGCCCCGTGTCTACCAAAGACACCCCGACCACCGTCGTGGTCAAAACACTCCCACTCAGGGACACTCCCACTCGGGGACACGCGCGCGAAATCCAACTATGGGCACACAAGGTTATGTCTGCTTACCGGGCCAGGGTACGCACGCCCATAACTGTAACACCCCGGATGTAACTTTCCCAATTTGTACTCCAACTCTTGTCGTTTCCGGCGTTAAGTTATTTTATTTTCTCGGGTTCGGGTCTTTGTCTCCGTGTGTTGTTGTCGTTGTCATGCATCTCATATCATGTCATCATGTGCATTGCATTTGCATACGTGTTCGTCTCATGCATTCGAGCTTTTTCCCCGTTGTCCGTTTTGCATTCCGGCGCTTCGTTCTCCTCCGGTGGTCATTTCTAGCTTTCTTTCGTGTGTGGGGATTAAACATTTCTGGATTGGACCGAGACTTGCCAAGCGGCCTTGGTTTACTACCGGTAGACCGCCTGTCAAGTTTCGTATCATTTGGACTTCGTTTGATACTCCAACGGTTAACCGAGGGACCGAAAAGGCCTCGTGTGTGTTGCAGCCCAACACCCCTCCAATTTGGCCCAAAACCCACCTAACTCTGCTCCATCATCTAGAGCGTTCGATCACGATCGCGTGGCCGAAAACCGCACCCCATTTGGACTCTCCTAGCTCCCTCTACCTATAAAATAGCATCTCCCCCGAAATTTCCGGATCAAATCCACCCTAGACCTAGATCCCCCTCCTCTCCGCGCGGCCGGACGTGTCCACCCGCCGCCGGAGGAAAAATCCCGCTGCCACCGCCGCCACGTGGCACGCCACCATTGGCCCCGCCTCCGCCGCCGTTCCACTCCGCCGCCAGGCCCGGGAGGCCCGTGGCCGGCCCCCGAGGCCCACCTCGCCTCGCCCCACCGCCCGGTGAAGCCGCCGCCCGCGCCTCCTTCTTCCACGGCCGCGGCAGCCCGATGCCGCCTTGCCTCCTTCTCCGGTCGCCGCCGCCCGGACCGCGCCGCCTCCCGCCGCCCGGCCGCGCGTCCCGCCGCCCAGCGAGCTCGCTGCCCCGAGCCGCCGCCTCGCGCGCCGCCGCCGGAGCGCGCCGGCCCGTCCTCTCCCTCATCGTCTGGCAAGAGCTCCGGCGGGATCCCGGCGAACCTCGGATTCCGCACCCGGCGAAACCCTAGATCTGTCCAGGAGAGGTTCAATTTTTCGTCTAAGCCCTCGGAATTGCAGATCCATGTGCTCATGTTCGTAGCTCCGTAACTTTGCATCCGTAGTTCCGATTCATGAATATAGCATATCAAAATGTTCATCTCACAGAGTACATAATTTCTTTCCATTGCATCATTTTCATTTGAGTTCATCTTGATGCCCGAAATGCTGTTAGAAGAGGGCTACTTGAGATTATTGTCAGATCTGCTACTCCATTTAGGTTTTTGTCATTTTTGCCATGATTATTGCATGCATGCTATGCCCTGGTGCTCTACATGTGTTTTGTTAAGGGTTTTGTCATCTTTCCAGAGGTGCAACCCATGTATTTTTAGGATGTGTGTGGTGACTAGTGCAAGCTTGCAAAGTGGTGCACTTAGTAATTCTGTTTTCAGGGACTTAGTAATTTCACTAAGTCCTGGAGTTGTTTAGCTCATGATGCCATATGTTCATATTGTTTTCTAGTGATCCATGCCTCTTTTGAGGATGATCAGTAAGGATGTTTTGTTAATCTTGTAGTGCTCTATCCATCCATGTCTTTGTTTGCAATTATGGAGCACCCTAGCTTGAGTCAATCGAGCTCTACGTTTGCTACTTCGCGAATCTGGGCAGATTGTCAACTTGTTTGCAATTTTGCCGGTGATGTTGTAGTTGATCCGTGCATGCTATGCTATTGTTCTTACCATGTCTAGCTTGCATTTTGTGCCTTCTTGATGGGTGTATGCTTGTCTTTCCATGAATTGCTCTGTAGTGAGTGCATCGAGCTCGTAAATATGCCTACTTGAGTTATATTTCAGCATGTGTCAGTTTTCACTAAGTCTGAAAACTGATTATGTTTTTGCTATGTTCACATGCTTGCAATTGTATTTTCTGATCCCTTTTGGCTCAAGGTCACTAAGGGACTTTTGTTAAGATCTTTGAGTAGCTCCATTCCATGCTTTACTTTGCCATGTTCAGGTCCTGTAGCATGTAGTTTTGTTGCTCCGAAGAGTGCAACCTGATCTGAAATTCCAGACAAGTGTTAGTTTCACTAAATCTGAGATCTGTTTGCCATATGCATTTTTGCCATGCTTGTTTGAACCTGTTAATGGATGAATTGGCCGTAGCTCAGTTCTAGACTTTTGTTAAGCATCTTGTGTGCATCTCTGCCATGTATTTTGTTGTCATGTTTGGGTGCTTTAGCTTGTTCATTTCGTTGCATTTAGATGGCTACTTGCTGTAAATTGCAGACCGGTGCCATATTTGAATCGCTTGCCATTTCCAAACCGTAACTCCGATTCCGGTGTTCTTTATATCGTTTTCAAGCGATTTTATCTCATCTTTCCAGTGGCACAATTGGATTTCCAAGTTGAGGGCCAGGTTCATGCATTTCCTGTCATATCTTGCATTTGGCATCCCGCATCGCATCCCGCATAGCATATCATCATTGCATCGTATTGCTTGATCCTTGCACGTGGTTGATTGTATCATTGCTGCTTGTTTGTCTTGTTTGGGTAGAGCCGGGAGACGAGTTCGCTAACGAGGAGCCCGTTGAGTTTGCTTTCGAGGATCCAGTCAACTCTGACAACTGTGCAGGCAAGATGATCATACCCTCGAAATCACTACTATCTTTGCTATGCTAGTTTGCTCGCTCTTTTGCTATGCCAATGCTACGATGCCTACCACTTGCTTGCAAGCCTCCCAAATTGCCATGTCAAACCTCTAACCCACCATGTCCTAGCAAACCGTTGATTGGCTATGTTACTGCTTTGCTCAGCCCCTCTTATAGCGTTGCTAGTTGCAGGTGAAGATTGGAGGCCATTCCTCGTTGGAACATTTATTTACTTGTTGGGATATCATTATATTGCTATGTTATCTTAATGCATCTATATACTTGGTAAAGGGTGGAAGGCTTGGCCTCTCGCCTAGTGTTTTGTTCCACTCTTGCCGTCATATCGGTGTTATGTTCCCGGATTTTGCGTTCCTTACGCGGTTGGGTTATAATGGGAACCCCTTGATAGTTCGCCTTGATTAAAGCTTTTCCAGCAATGCCCAACCTTGGTTTTACCATTCGCCACCTAGCCTCTTTTTCCCCTGGGTTTCCGGAGCCCGAGGGTCATCTTATTTTAAACCCCCCTGGGCCAGTGCTCCTCTGAGTGTTGGTCCGACCGAATAGACTGCGGGGCCACCTCGGGGCAACTTGAGGGTTGGTTTTACTCGTAGGATGTCTCATCTGAGTGTGCCCTGAGAACGAGATATGTGCAGCTCCTATCGGGATTTGTCGGCACATTCGGGAGGTGTTGCTGGTCTTGTTTTAACCTGTCGAAGTGTCTTGAAGAACCGAGATACCGAGTCTGATCGGAACGTCTTTGGAGGAGGTATATTCCTTCGTTGACCGTGAGAGCTTGTCATTGGCTAAGTTGGGACTCCCCTGAAGGGATTTGAACTTTCGAAAGCTGTGCCCGCGGTTATGGGCAGATGGGAATTTGTTAATGTTCGGTTGTAGATAACTTTAACCTTAACTTAATTAAAATGAATCAACTGAGTGTGTTACCGTGATGGCCTCTTCTCGGCGGAGTCCGGGAAGTGGACACGGTGTTGGAGTAATGTTTGCGCAGGTTGTTCTCTAGTTTCTCGCTCGCGCTTTGCCTCCTCTTCTCGCTCTCTTTTGCGAATAAGTTAGCCACCATATTTGCTAGACGCTTGCTGCAGCTCCACATATTTACCTTGTCTTACCTATAAGCTTAAATAGTCTTGATCGCGAGGGTGCGAGATTGCTGAGTCCCTGTGGCTCACAGATTACTATTACACCAGATGCAGGGCCTGATGATTCCGCTCCAGGAGACGCGTATGAGCTCAAGTGGGAGTTCGACGAAGACGCTCAACGTTATTATGTTTCCTTTCCTGATGATCAGTAGTGGTGCCCAGTTGGGGGTGAACGGGAGCGTTGTCGCATGTTGGGTTCTCTTTTATTTTGGCACCGTAGTCGGGCCATGAGTGTTTGGATGATGTTATGTTATTTATGTACTTGATTGATGTGGTGAGTGTAAGCCAACTATGTTATCTCCCCTTTCATTATTATATTACATGGGATGTTGTGAAGATTGCCTAACTTGCGACATATGCCTTCAATGCGATTATGCCTCTAAGTCATGCCTCGACACGTGGGAGATATAGTCGCATCGAGGGTGTTATAAGTTGGTAATCAGAGCCTTCCCCGACCTTAGGAGCCCCATTGCTTGATCGTTTTTAGCGGCCGAGTTGTGTCTAGAAAAATGTTTTGAGTCATTTAGGAATTATATATCGGAGAGCTTAGGAATTATTTTTACTTCCCAGTCTCCTCATCGCTCTGGTAAGGCATCCTGGCATAGAGTTTTGACTCTTCTCTTCTCAAATTTCACTAAAAAAAAATTTTAGGATCACGCGGGTATCTTGGAATCGTTCCGATGGTTTTATGATGAGAACACTGTCTTGGTGCCTCCTGTCAGGGGTTTAATGGAAGTGTCCCGGGGAGTTGAGCTCTGAGGTGTTGTCGTCATAATTTTATCGTTGCAGTTCTGGAATACCTGAGTTTAGTACGCCGACATCGAAAATCTCTTTTATGCAGTTCGTTGGTGAGATAACCTCGACGCCACCCAGTACTGGGGCGGGAGTTCGGGAGTATCGCCATAACTTGTATAACGGATGCTTTTCGAAGGTTGAGGTAGATGGTTTCCGAAGTTTTCTTGGTTATGTGTTGAAGGATGGATACAGCTGGATGTAGGATTTGCTAGTTTGGGTGAGATATTATGCTTCCCCTGTATCCCCAACACCTGATTGCATAACCGGAAAGGTTCGGGAGTTTCATAGGTGGGAATTCTAGTATCTCTAGTTCTTCTTCCATGGATATTGGTTTGAGATTGGGATTTCTTACCGATTATTCGTTCTTGATCCGTACCTTGTTGATTTATTTCTCTACCTTAATTTTACGTGGCTTCTCAATTTATGGATATGTGACCATTTCAAGAGGAATGCATTCGTTCATTTTGTTCGGATGTGAAGACTATATGTTGCAATTTTCATTCCGTTGGATTCAGCTTCAATATTTGTCTGTCAATGTGCTAATGGTGGTCAACCTCTTCAGGATGGCTCTTCCAACGCGCATGACTCCGAATCCTGATCCGCCACCACCTCCACCTCCTCCAGAGGCATGGCAAGCTGTGATGGCCGCAACCAATGCAAACACATAGTTGATCATGCAAATTCTTCAAGAGTGAAATCAAGGCAACCAAGGGAATCAAGGCAGCAATCAGAATCACTTTGCTACACTCAACCAGTTCCTTGCTAACGGGCCAAAGACTTTCAGCAATTGTGTTGAGGCAACCGATGCTGACGATTGGCTTGTGGATCTGTGTAAGCATTTCGAGTGCAGTAACGTCAGGCCTAAGGACTTTGTCAAGTTCGCTTCCTTCCAACTCAAAGATCAAGCTGCAGAATGGTTCCAGCAGTACAAGGACTCCAGAGGTGGCCGTGTTATCACCTGGGATGACTTCCATCGAGATTTCCGAGCTCATCATATTCCCCAGAGCGTGGTTGAAAGCAAGCGTGAGGAATTCCGCAATCTGAAGCAAGGCTCTTTGTCTGTCTATGACTACAATTGTTTCAGAAGCTCGCCCGCTTTGCCAAGCAGGACGTCCCTGATGAGAAGAGCATGATATACCAGTTCAGAGGTGGTCTCAGAGAAGAAATTCAGTTAGCTCTTGTTCTCTTCGAGCCCTTGAGATACGATGAGTTCTACAACATGGCACTGAAGCAAGAGGCTGCTCAGTTGAAGTGTGATGCTTCCAAGAAGTGAGCCAGAGATGTTACTCCTTCTTCCTCTACTCAAGTGGCCAAGCAGCAGAAGTTTTGGCTTCCTCCTCCTCTGTTCCGTCAGTCGTATCAGCAGAAGAGCAAAGGTGGCAGTGGTTCTTCCCACCCACCCAACCCTGGCTTTCAGAACAAGACTTCGTCTCAAGCTCCAAGATCAAGTGCTCCGTATCACCGTCCGCTTTCAGAGGTCACGTGCAACAAGTGCCAACAGAAGGGTCACTATGCCAACAAGTGTCTCAACCAGAGGCGTCTTCCTCCTCCTCCTCCTGTGAGATTGGCAAGTACAGCTGTGGTCAAGCATAACCCCAAGCACGCCAAGGTCAATTTGATGAATGCAGCCCAGGCAGAGGTCTCGTCAGATGTGATCATGGGTAACCTTCCTGTTAACGATGTTCCTGCAAAAGTTCTTTTTGACACTGGTGCATCGCATTCCTTTTTGTCATGTCCTTTTGCATCGAAGCACAATGTTGATACCGAGATCATGCCCAAAGTCATGCAAGTTGTTTCTCCCAGCAAGCTTTTGACTTCTAGTTTGGTTGCTCCCGATATCTCTATCACGTTGGGCGACTACAAGTTTCTCTCTTCTCCGATGGTTCTTGGTAACTCAGATATTGATCTTATTCTCGGAATGGATTGGCTTTCTAAGCACAAGGCACATCTTGATTGTGCTGCCAGGCAGATTCAATTGACTCATTCGTCTGAGGATGTAATTGTCTTTGCCGCTCGTGATAATACAATCCGTCTGTTTTCTCTCAATGAGAAGGGTGAATTGGATGCCATCTCTCAAATTCCAGTCGTTTGCGAATATCAAGATGTATTTCTAGAAGAGCTCCCAGGAATGCCTCCGCACCGGCCAGTTGAATTCGTTATTGAACTTGAGCCTGGCACGGAACCTGTGTGCAAACGTCCTTACAAGCTCGGACCTGAAGAGTTGAAGGAACTGAAGAAGCAACTCGATGAGTAAGAAAGAATGGGTCTTATCCGGCCTAGTTCTTCTCCGTGGGGTTGTGGCGTTCTTTTTGTGAAGAAGAAGGATGGAACGGACCGACTTTGTGTTGATTACCGTCCAGTGAACAAGAAGACCATCAAGAACAAATACCCACTTCCCAACATCAATGAGCTGTTCGAACAACTCAAAGGTGCCCAAGTATTCTCCAAGCTTGATCTCCGTATGGGTTATCATCAGATTCGAATCCGTGAGCAAGATATTCCCAAGACGGCTTTTAGGACAAGCTTTGGTTCATATGAATACACTGTCATGTCTTCTGGCCTCGTCAACGCTCCTCCGACATTCTCTCGCATGATGAACTTCATCTTCAATGCCTACACCAATGACTTTGTTTTGGTCTATCTCGACGACATTCTGGTTTTCTCCAAGAATAAGGAAGATCATGCCAAGCACTTGCGTTAGGGAACATCAGTTCTATGCCAAGTTCTCCAAGTGTGAATTTTGGCTCGATGAAGTGCTTTATCTTGGTCATATCATCTCTGCCAAGGGCATTGCCGTGAATCCTGAGAAGGTGTCTGCAATTGTGAATTGGGAACCTCCTCAGAACGTGAAGCAACTCCGTAGCTTCCTCGGTCTTGCAAGCTATTGCCGAAGATTCATTGAAAACTTTTCTAAGATCGCGAAGCCTCTCTCTAATCTTCTCCAGAAGCACGTCAAGTACATTTGGTCTCCGGAGTGTGATATTGCTTTCAACACTTTGAAAGAGAAATTGATCACTGCTCCAGTTCTCACTCCGCCTGATGAATCCAAGCCGTACGAGGTCTTCTGTGATGCCTCTCTCCAAGGTCTTGGCACAGTATTGATGCAAGAGAAGAAAGTTGTTGCTTATACATCTCGCCAGTTGAAGCCTAATGAGAAGAACTACCCCACTCATGATCTCGAGTTGGCGACAGTGGTGCATGCTCTTTTGACTTGGAGACATCTTCTATTGGGAAGAAAAGTGGACATTTTCACTGATCACAAGAGTCTCAAGTACATTTTCACTCAGCCTAATCTCAACCTCAGGCAAACTCGATGGGTCGAAATGATTCAAGAGTATAATCCGAGTATCGAGTATACTCCAGGCAAGGCCAATGTGATTGCTAACGCTTTGAGAAGGAAAGCTTACTGCAACAGTCTGATTCTCAAGCCTTATCAACCCGAGCTTTGTGAAGCTTTCCGCAAACTTAATCTGCAAGTTGTTCCTCAAGGTTTCCTCGCCAACCTTCTAGTCTCTCCTACCTTAGAAGACCAGATTCGCCAAGCCCAGCTTCTTGATGCTATGGTGAAAAAGGTGAAGATTGGGATTGCCAAGAGTCAGCCCAAGTACAAGTGTTACCGCCTTGATGACAAGGACACTCTCTTCTTCGAGGATTGTATTGTTGTACCCAAAGGTGACCTCCGTAAAGTGATCATGAACGAGGCTCACAATTCTCTCCTCTCCATCCACCCTGGGAGCACGAAGATGTATCAGGACCTCAAGCAAGCTTATTGGTGGACTCGAATAAAGCGCGAGATCGCTCAATTCGTGAATGAATGTGATGTCTGCATAAGAGTGAAGGCAGAACACCAAAGGCCAGCAGGTCTCCTCCAACCTCTTGCCATTCCAGAATGGAAGTTTGACCACATTGAAATGGACTTCGTGACTGGGTTTCCAAAGTCCAAGCATGGCAATGATGCTATATTCGTTGTCATCGACAAACTCACCAAAGTGGCTCACTTTCTGCCTATTAAAGAGTCGATCACTGCAGCTCAATTGGCGGAACTCTATACCTCTCGAATTGTCTCTCTGCACGGTATTCCTCAAGTGATCTCTTCAGACCGTGGCAGCATCTTTACCTCGAAGTTTTGGGATTCTTTTCAGAAGGCCATGGGCACGAACATCCGCTTCAGCACAACTTTCCATCCTCAAACAAGCGGTCAAGTCGAGCGTGTCAACCAGATTCTTGAAGATATGGGGCTTGCATGATCTCCTTCGGCATGAAGTGGGAGGATTGTCTTCCTTATGCTGAATTCTCCTACAACAACAGTTTTCAAGCAAGTTCGGGCAAGGCCCCATTTGAAATTCTGTATGGCAGGAAGTGCCGTACCCCTCTCAACTGGTCTGAAACCGGTGAACATCAGCTTTTGGGTAATGACTTAATCACAGAGGCAGAGGAAATGTGCAAAGTAATTTGTGATAACCTCAAAGCAGCCCAATCCCGCCAGAAGAGCTACTATGATAGTAAGCACCGTGATTTGGCTTTCGAGATCGGAGATCATGTTTACCTCCGTGTCTCTCCTATGAAAGGTACTCGTCGCTTCGGTATCAAAGGCAAGCTTGCCCCTAGATACGTGGGACCTTTCAAGATTGTCAGCAAGAGAGGCGACCTCGCCTATCAACTCGAGCTTCCTTCAAACTTTGCAAATGTTCATGACGTGTTCCATGTCTCTCAGCTTCGAAAGTGCTTCAAGACTCCTGACCGCACCGTCAACTTCGAGGACATTGAGCTCCAAGAAGATCTCTCTTATCGTGAGCACCTAGTTGCTATTCTTGAAGAGACTGAACGCAAGACTCACAACAAGTCAATCAAATTTCTGAAAGTCAAGTGGTCACACCATTCCGACCGTGAAGCTACCTGGGAACGCGAGGATCACCTCCGTTTTGAGTACCCGGTGTTCTTTCAGTCCTAGATCTCGGGACGAGATCCTTTCGTAGTGGTGGAGTGTTGTAACACCCAGGACGTAACTTTCCCAATTTGTACTCCAACTCTTGCCGTTTCCGGCGTTAAGTTATTTTATTTTCTCGGGTTCGGGTCTTTGTCTCCGTGTGTTGTTGTCGTTGTCATGCATCTCATATCATGTCATCATGTGCATTGCATTTGCACACGTGTTCGTCTCATGCATTCGAGCTTTTTCCCCGTTGTCTGTTTTGCATTCCGGCGCTTCGTTCTCCTCCGGTGGTCATTTCTAGCTTTCTTTCGTGTGTGGGGATTAAACATTTCCAGATTGGACCGATACTTGCCAAGCGGCCTTGGTTTACTACCGGTAGACCGCCTGTCAAGTTTCGTATCATTTGGACTTCGTTTGATACTCCAACGGTTAACCGAGGGACCGAAAAGGCCTCGTGTGTGTTGCAGCCCAACACCCCTCCAATTTGGCCCAAAACCCACTTAACTCTGCTCCATCATCTAGAGCGTTCGATCACGATCGCGTGGCTGAAAACCGCACCCCATTTGGACTCTCCTAGCTCCCTCTACCTATAAAATAGCATCTCCCCCGAAATTTCCGGATCAAATCCACCCTAGACCTAGATCCCCCTCCTCTCCGCGCGGCCGGACGTGTCCGCCCGCCGCCGGATGAAAAATCTCGCCGCCACCGCCGCCACGTGGCACGCCACCATTGGCCCCCGCCTCCACTGCCGTTCCACTCCGCCGCCAGGCCCGGGAGGGCCGTGGCCGGCCCCCGAGGCCCACCTCGCCTCGCCCCGCCGCCCGGTGAAGCCGCCGCCCGCGCCTCCTTCTTCCTCGGCCGCGGCAGCCCGGCGCCGCCTCGCCTCCTTCTCCGGTCGCCGCCGCCCGGACCGCGCCGCCTCCCGCCGCCCGGCCGCGCGTCCCACCGCCCGGCGAGCTCGCCGCCCCGAGCCGCCGCCTCGCGCGCCGCCACTGGAGCGCGCCGGCGTCGCCCTCAAGCGCCGGCCCGTCCTCTCCCTCGTCGTCTGGCAAGAGCTCCGGCGGGATCCCGACGAACCTCGGATTCCGCACCCGGCGAAACCCTAGATCTGTCCAGGAGAGGTTCAATTTTTCGTCTAAGCCCTCGGAATTGCAGATCCATGTGCTCATGTTCGTAGCTTCGTAACTTTGCATCCGTAGTTCCGATTCATGAATATAGCATATCAAAATGTTCATCTCACAGAGTACATAATTTCTTTCCATTGCATCATTTTCATTTGAGTTCATCTTGATGCCCGAAATGCTGTTAGAAGAGGGCTACTTGAGATTATTGTCAGATCTTCTACTCCATTTAGGTTTTTGTCATTTTTGCCATGATTATTGCGTGCATGCTATGCCCTGGTGCTCTACATGTGTTTTGTTAAGGGTTTTGTCATCTTTCCAGAGGTGCAACCCATGTATTTTTAGGATGTGTGTGGTGACTAGTGCAAGCTTGCAAAGTGGTGCACTTAGTAATTCTGTTTTCAGGGACTTAGTAATTTCACTAAGTCCTGGAGTTGTTTAGCTCATGATGCCATATGTTCATATTGTTTTCTAGTGATCCATGCCTCTTTTGAGGATGATCAGTAAGGATGTTTTGTTAATCTTGTAGTGCTCTATCCATCCATGTCTTTGTTTGCAATTATGGAGCACCCTAGCTTGAGTCAATCGAGCTCTACGTTTGCTACTTCGCGAATCTGGGCAGATTGTCAACTTGTTTGCAATTTTGCCGGTGATGTTGTAGTTGATCCGTGCATGCTATGCTATTGTTCTTACCATGTCTAGCTTGCATTTTGTGCCTTCTTGATGGGTGTATGCTTGTCTTTCCATGAATTGCTCTGTAGTGAGTGCATCGAGCTCGTAAATATGCCTACTTGAGTTATATTTCAGCATGTGTCAGTTTTCACTAAGTCTGAAAACTGATTATGTTTTTGCTATGTTCACATGCTTGCAATTGTATTTTCTGATCCCTTTTGGCTCAAGGTCACTAAGGGACTTTTGTTAAGATCTTTGAGTAGCTCCATTCCATGCTTTACTTTGCCATGTTCAGGTCCTGTAGCATGTAGTTTTGTTGCTCCGAAGAGTGCAACCTGATCTGAAATTCCAGACAAGTGTTAGTTTCACTAAGTCTGAGATCTGTTTGCCATATGCATTTTTGACATGCTTGTTTGAACCTGTTAATGGATGAATTGGCCGTAGCTCAGTTCTAGACTTTTGTTAAGCATCTTGTGTGCATCTCTGCCATGTATTTTGTTGTCATGTTTGGGTGCTTTAGCTTGTTCATTTCGTTGCATTTAGATGGCTACTTGCTGTAAATTGCAGACCGGTGCCATATTTGAATCGCTTGCCATTTCCAAACCGTAACTCCGATTCCGGTGTTCTTTATATCGTTTTCAAGCGATTTTATCTCATCTTTCCAGTGGCACAATTGGATTTCCAAGTTGAGGCCAGGTTCATGCATTTCCTGTCATATCTTGCATTTGGCATCCCGCATCGCATCCCGCATAGCATATCATCATTGCATCGTATTGCTTGATCCTTGCACGTGGTTGATTGTATCATTGCTGCTTGTTTGTCTTGTTTGGGTAGAGCCGGGAGACGAGTTCGCTAACGAGGAGCCCGTTGAGTTTGCTTTCGAGGATCCAGTCAACTCTGACAACTGTGCAGGCAAGATGATCATACCCTCGAAATCACTACTATCTTTGCTATGCTAGTTTGCTCGCTCTTTTGCTATGCCAATGCTACGATGCCTACCACTTGCTTGCAAGCCTCCCAAATTGCCATGTCAAACCTCTAACCCACCATGTCCTAGCAAACCGTTTGATTGGCTATGTTACCGCTTTGCTCAGCCCCTCTTATAGCGTTGCTAGTTGTAGGTGAAGATTCGAGGCCGTTCCTCGTTGGAACATTTATTTACTTGTTGGGATATCATTATATTGCTATGTTATCTTAATGCAAATATATACTTGGTAAAGGGTGGAAGGCTTGGCCTCTCGCCTAGTGTTTTGTTCCACTCTTGCCGTCATATCGGTGTTATGTTCCCGGATTTTGCGTTCCTTACGCGGTTGGGTTATAATGGGAACCCCTTGATAGTTCGCCTTGATTAAAGTTTTTCCAGCAATGCCCAACCTTGGTTTTACCATTCGCCACCTAGCCTCTTTTTCCCCTGGGTTTCCGGAGCCCGAGGGTCATCTTATTTTAAACCCCCCTGGGCCAGTGCTCCTCTGAGTGTTGGTCCAACCGAGTAGACTGCGGGGCCACCTCGGGGCAACTTGAGGGTTGGTTTTACTCGTAGGATGTCTCATCTGAGTGTGCCCTGAGAACGAGATATGTGCATCTCCTATCGGGATTTGTCGGCACATTTGGGCGGTGTTGCTGGTCTTGTTTTAACCTGTCGAAGTGTCTTGAAGAACCGAGATATCGAGTCTGATTGGAACGTCTTGGGAGGAGGTCTATTCCTTCGTTGACCGTGAGAGCTTGTCATGGGCTAAGTTGGGACTCCCTGCAGGGATTTGAACTTTCGAAAGCTGTGCCCGCGGTTATGGGCAGATGGGAATTTGTTAATGTCCGGTTGTAGATAACTTTAACCTTAACTTAATTAAAATGAATCAACTGAGTGTGTTACCGTGATGGCCTCTTCTCGGCGGAGTCCGGGAAGTGGACACGGTGTTGGAGTAATGTTTGCGCAGGTTGTTCTCTAGTTTCTCGCTCGCGCTTTGCCTCCTCTTATCGCTCTCTTTTGCGAATAAGTTAGCCACCATATTTGCTAGACGCTTGCTGCAGCTCCACATATTTACCTTGTCTTACCTATAAGCTTAAATAGTCTTGATTGCGAAGGTGCGAGATTGCTGAGTCCCTGTGGCTCACAGATTACTATTACACCAGATGCAGGGCCTGATGATTCTGCTCCAGGAGACGCGTATGAGCTCAAGTGGGAGTTCGACGAAGACTCTCAACGTTATTATGTTTCCTTTCCTGATGATCAGTAGTGGTGCCCAGTTGGGGGTGAACGGGGCCGTTGTCGCATGTTGGGTTCTCTTTTATTTTGGCGCCGTAGTCGGGCCATGAGTGTTTGGATGATGTTATGTTATTTATGTACTTGATTGACGTGGCAAGTGTAAGCCAACTATGTTATCTCCCCTTTCATTATTATATTACATGGGATGTTGTGAAGATTGCCTAACTTGCGACATATGCCTTCAATGCGATTATGCCTCTAAGTCGTGTCTCGACACGTGGGAGATATAGTCGCATCGAGGGTGTTACAATAACCTTCCCTAGTTGGAGGCACTGGCGAGAGGCACGACAATAGACCGCATTAGGGCCTTCCCATAAAGGCAAGTGTGGTTGCACTCGAAAAGCCCGGTTCGGCGGCGCCTGACCAACTTAATGACAGAATTTATCCCCAAAAATATAGCTGTGGTAACTGCTACTCCAATATCAACTATAAAACTATAATCCAAATCATAGATCCAACAAATAATCCAAGCATAATATCATCATCTCAAAATACTCCAAGGGTAGCACAACACTACTGTCATGATGATTCCGAAAACAATACTCCTACTACTCCAATAACAAGAATAAAGCTATTCGGCTGAGATCCACATGTAAACATCATCTCCGAAAATAATACTCCAAGCAACAGAACATCAACTAGCATCATGAAAATAATCATACTAACCACTAATAATCCAAAGGCAGTATGACATCTAAAGCAAATACTCCAAGATATATCCAAAACCACCATGAAACTAATCATAAAAGCCACTAATACTCCGAAGGCAACATGACATCCAAAGTAATACTCCAAAATATAATAACACATACCATCATGAAAATAATCATACTAACCACTAATAATCCAAAGGCAGCATGATATCCAAAGTAATACTTCAAAATAATATCAAATACCATCATGAAAAATAATCATACTAGCCACTAATAATCCAAAGGCAGCATGATATCCAAAGTAATACTCCAAAAATATCATATACCATCATGAAAAATAATCATACTAACCACTAATAATCCAAAGGCAACATGATATCCAAAGTAATACTCCAAAAATATCATACCCAACACCACCATCATAACATAAGCCACTAATAATCCAATGGCAACATGTCAACCACATAAGCTGCAAAATAAAAGTCCAACTCCAAGCAACATCATGGCAATAACAAGATCAAAATACAACTCCGAGAAATTGCCATGCACAAAGTCGTGTAGCTAAAGCAATATTTTAAACAAGTTCAAATAATTTAAACCATGTCAATGCATTGCAATCATGCAAATGGAGGGTGTGGCTTGCCTGGGGTGGAGGAAATCACCAGGAGAAAGTGCGAGAAACTCGTGGAAAGGATCGCCGGAAAACGTACTCTCTCGGAGGGGGCTGAATAATGGCAGGGGCAAAATGGTCAATTTCAGAATGTCAAAACATGGTGAAAATGGTTCCATCAGAACGGGCTCGATGAAACGAAGAAGTGGGCTTTGGAATCACCTCATTTGGAGTTGTGGTTAAAAAGATATGAGGTGCTTCTGCCAGGGACCCATCTGTAACGAAAAACTTCAAAATCTGGGCCTGGACAGAAAAACAGAAAGCGCCTTCGGGTGGAAAACGTTTTCTGTAAAAGAAAACGACTTTTCAGGCGCAGAACTTCAGATAAAACAAAGGGAGAATACGCTTTCGTCGGATGAAAACGTACTATGGGAAATGCGTTTCCACTTAACCCGTGGACAGTGGCCGGGCCGGGCGTGGGTCGCTGACGTGCGGGTCCCGCGGGGTGGGACCCGTCACTTATCCACGTTGGCACTTGGGGTCAACGCGGGGCCGGCTCCGGTGTGGGTGACTGGTGGGGCCCGCCTTATCCACTCCCTCTCTCTCTCCTCCCTTCCCTTCTTCTTTCTCCATCCCGACGGCGCGCCCGCAGAACAGAGGAGGAGCACGGCGCCGGCGCTCGTCCGGCCGGCTCGGGACGACTCAGGCGACGCCCCGGCCACCGAAATGCTCCGCGCGGAGAGGCGCACCCGAATGGGGGCAGCACGCTCACCGGAGAACGCGGGGACGAGCGGGGCCGCGACCACAGCGGACAACAGCTTTGGTCGGTGATGGGAAGCACGGCGAGAGGCCACCAGAGGGCAAGGAGGAGGGCGGGGAAAGCTCGGGGAGGTCTAGGCGCTCTCTGGTAGTAGCTAGGAGAGGAGAAGGGCTCGGGTTGCTGCGAATTTAGGCGGAGGCCAGGGGCGGCCATGGCGGTGATGAGTGGCAAGAAGAGCTTCTGGAGCTCAGGCGAGTGGACGGGGAGGGAGCTAGGAGTGAGGGAGGCTGATGAGGTGCTCGAACGACTCGAGGGAGGGCTTAAATAGCCGCGGGGCAAGGAGGCCGAGCTGGCGTCGCCGCAGACGCGTGTGCTCGCGCATGAGCTCGGGGAAGGCGAAGAAGAGGGAACAGACGAGGGGCAGGGCTCACGCAGGTGAGGGCCAGCTCGAGGACAAGAGGAGAAGGATCCGAACGCCATTAAAGCCTCGGTCGGCTATAGCTTGCCCGTGGGCACGCGGCGACGAGAGCTGACGGGGGGAGCTGACGGAGTGGTAGAGGGCTCCAGGAGGACGGCGGCGATGCAAGCCAGCTGTGGGACATGATCACGCGCGCGAAGGCGACGAGAGGAGGAGGGGGTCCAGCACAAACAACCACTGGACACGCGCACTGCACACAGAGTGCGTGCATGGGCATGCCATTGTCGTGGTCACCATGTGCACTGGCATGTAGTGGGGGAGAGGGGCTTGAAAATGTTGTCTAGTGAGTAGTTCCTCCAAGGGAGGCCTCAACCGTGGTGGTATTTCGGTGAAAACGGCTCCGGTTAAAAGGTAAGCAACCTCTGAAGTTTACTGCAGTAAACTTGATCAACTAAGTGTGATCAACAGAGAGATGATATGTGTCAAATGTTATGTCTGGGGTGATTAACTAAGGAAGAAATATGATCCTGGGGGTTTTGAGGCATAATGGATCACAAACTAACATAGTTGCTTTGTAACTCACATTATGTGTCCAGAATCAAGATTTGGATGATGCACTCACATGGAGTAACCACTTGAGCTCAAGTTTGGCAAGGGTTAATGATTTGATCATATAAAGATTTTGTATAAGTTTCATACCAATTGGATTCACCAAAATGGTACTTGCTTCACAAATATCCTTGCTGACAAGAAACTTGCAAAAGTTCTAGAGGAAAAATGGCTTGATGAAACATGCCCAAAATGGGTTGAAGTAGGTTATATGGATAATATAAGGCCTAGACAAATTGGCAGCCATAATGGAGCAATATAAAATATACTTGCTTCACAAACTGAAATTTTGGACAGAATCAAAGAACTGAAAGTGAGCTCACATGGAGGCATGACATGATCTCTACTTTGGTGGAGGGCTATGATATGATTATATGAGGGATCATGCAAAATGAAAACTCATTTGGATATGCCTAACTTGTACTTCCTTCAAAACCACTTCCCTCAGACAGGAACTTTGGAAAATCATAATTAAATAATTGCTAGGCAAATGAGGTTGCATTTTGGCACGTCGCAATCATATGGACAAGAAAAGGTGTACAAGAAGTTTGAGGTCAATAAGGAAAAGATAAATGGCACTTGCTTCACAATGTGCCATTTAGGGCAGAATAGGAAATGAATGATTTGAAGAAGATGATAAACATGACCAATGAAATATTTTGCCATATTTGGGAAAGATATGACCCAAACAATTTATGAGAATTATTTAGAAATTTTAGGAGTGATGGAAATAAAGGTTCCTTCACAACCTAGGGCTGACAGGGTTATTCCTTTAATAGAAAAAGGAATATTCCTAAGAAAAAGAAATTAGGGTTTGGTCAAGCAGTGGAGTGACATGATCTTGGCAAGGTTTTGAGAATGATGAGCCACCTGGGAAGGAAAAACAGGATGATTTTCCAGGTGACAAGGTGTAGGATCGAAAGTATGTCTAGAGGGGGGTGATTAGACTACTTGACCAAATAAAAACTTAACTTTTTCCCAATTTTAGTTCTTGGCAGATTTTAGCTATTTTGGGACAAGTCAAGCAATCATCACACAATTCAAGCAAGCATGCAAAGAGTATATTGGCAGCGGAAAGTAAAGCATGCAACTTGCAAGAATGTAAAGGGAAGGGTTTGGAGAATTCAAACGCTATTGGAGACACGGATGTTTTTCCCGTGGTTCGGATAGGTGGTGCTATCCTACATCCACGTTGATGGAGACTTCAACCCACGAAGGGTAACGGTTGCGCGAGTCCACACAGGGCTCCACCCAAGGGTAACGGTTGCGCGAGTCCACACAGGGCTCCACCCACGAAGGGTCCACGAAGAAGCAACCACCCACAAAGGGCCCACGAAGAAGCAACCTTGTCTATCCCACCATGGCCATCGCCCACACAGGACTTGCCTCACTAGCGGTAGATCTTCACGAAGTAGGCGATCTCCTTGCCCTTACAAACTCCTTGGTTCAACTCCACAATCTTGTCGGAGGCTCCCAAGTGACACCTAGCCAATCTAGGAGACACCACTCTCCAAGAAGTAACAAATGGTGTGTAGGTAATGAACTCCTTGCTCTTGTGCTTCAAATGATAGTCTCCCCAACACTCAACTCTCTCTCATAGGATTTGGATTTGGTGGAAAGAAGGTTTGAGTGGAAAGCAACTTGGGAAGGCTAGAGATCAAGATTCATATGGTAGGAATGGAATATCTTGGTCTCAACACATGAGTAGGTGGTTCTCTCTCAGAAACATATGAGTTGGAATGTGTGTGTGTTCTGATGGCTCTCTCTCGAATGAAAGAGGAGGTGGAGGGGTATATATAGCCTCCACACAAAATCCAACCGTTACACAGTTTTCCAATCTCGGTGGGACCGAATCAATACGTCGGGACCGAAAATGTAAACCTAGTGACCGTTAGATTTTCGGTGGGACTGACATGCAACTCGGTAGGACCGATATGGTTAGGGTTTGGGCATAACGTAATCTCGGTGAGACCGATTACACAAACTCGGTGAGACCGAATTTGGTAATTAGCTAACCAGAGAGTTGGTCAGGCAAACTCGGTGGGACCGATTTGCTCTTTCGGTGAGACCGAGTGGAACTCGGTGAGACCGAAAAGTTACAAAGGGGAAACACTGAGTTTACATTGCAATCTCGGTGGGACCGATTCGCTCTTTCGGTGGGACCGAAAAGTTACGAAAGGGAAACAGAGAGTTTGCAACCCCATCTCGGTGAGACCGAGATCCCTTATCGGTAGAACCGAATTGCTAGGGTTTGGCAGTGGCTAATGACAAGTGAAACTCGGTGGCGCCGGATAGGAAGAATCGGTAGGACCGAGTTTGGCTTAGGGTTTAGGTCATATGTGAAAGTGGGAAAGTAGTTGAGGGTTTTGGAGCATATCACTAAGCACATGAAGCAAGAGGCTCATTAAGCAACACCTCATCCCTCCTTGATAGTATTGGCTTTTCCTAAAGACTCAATGTGATCTTGGATCACTAAAATATAAAATGAAGAGTCTTGAGCTTTTGAGCTTGAGCCAGTCCTTTGTCCTTAGCATTTTGAGGGTTCCACTTTCACATCCATGCCATGCCAATCATTGAGCTTTCCTGAAATAATCATCTTGGAATAGTATTAGCTCAATGAGCTATATGTTGTTATGAATTACCAAAACCACCTAGGGATAGTTGCACTTTCAATCTCCCCCTTTTTGGTAATTGATGACAACATATAGATCAAAGCTTCGACAAATGATAATAAGCATGAAATATATCGTCGCTTTGAGAAGTATGTGATAAGTAAGAGCTCCCCCTAAATTTGTGCATATTTAAAAATTTGCTTTGGACTGCAAATGCACAAGGAGTTAGAGTCATGGGTTACTCTTCCATGTCACATACATCTTGGTGGAGCGCTTAAAATGATAAGAATGAAATACATGCACTCATCACCAAGAATAATGAATGATCACATAAGATAGATAAGATAATAGCATTAAGCAAGCATTAAGTGTAGCTTATGATCAAACACATGATCATCAATGTCTCACAAGCACTCAAAAGCAAACAAGTTCGAAAAAAACACCAAATAAAGCAAGAGAGAAAAGCAACACACTCTCTCTCTCTCTCTCTCAGCCTATGATCTATACATCTTCTCCCCCTTTGGCAACAAGTTACCAAAAAGTTCCTAGAAAATGCATAGCACTAGATCGACGCTCAGGCTTGATCTTCAGGTAGTGGTGGAGTCCGGATCACTCCAAGGACGAAGGCTTCGGTAGATGCTGAAGTAGACGCTGGAGTTGGAGCTGAAGTAGATGCTGGAGCTGGTGGAACTGAGGCTGTGGCTGGTGCTGAGGTGGTGGCTCTTGTGCCAGCAACTGGCACGGCAGACGACCTCGGACCTCTTGGCACTCTGGCAAAGGCATGAGTAGTAGTCCTGCCTCTCCTCTCATGCATGTCCTCCTGGAGCTGCTCCACTGCAGACTGAACTTCCGTTACTTTGACATCCAAGTCATAGAACTTCTGTTCCATGATTCTCTCTAGGCTCTGCTGATTTTGAGTGAGGGTGGCCAGACTTTGCTCAATCCTCAGCGTGGATGCAATCAAGTAACCAAGCTGCTCTTGTTTGGTCTTCAAGAAATATTCAGATGCCTCCTCTTGAGTTGGCATCTTGGCAACTTTCTCCTTCCTCGCCTTCTCCTTCTTTGCGTATGCTTGTGCAGACGATGGCTCGTTCTCAGTCATCACAACTTCATTGTTCTCAAAATCTGGACGGATGGGCAAATGTTCCTTATCCAATAAATATATGCCCGTGCCCATCTTGGAGTTGATGATCTCCTGAATCTGAGGGGCATATCCGCAGCTCCTCTTCTGATCTGCTGCAGTCCTCTTGATTGTTTCCACTATGAGGCTCATCACCTTGAACTTCTGAGGCACATCAAACACATGTAGCAAGTTGATAGCATGGCCTCTGATCATCTTGTGATCTCCAGACTTAGGCAATAAGGTGTGCCTCAAGATCCAATTTATAGTCGGGAGCCCTGACAGAAGGTAATGTACTGAGCCAAACTTGAAGGTATCAAGTGTTTCATTTGGGATCTCCTTGTACATATTTGACATTGAGTTGTGGTCCATTTTCTTCTTGGCATATATGTCCATGTCATCATCTTGCTCCTCTGGGGCATTAATGATCTGTGCCCACTCAGCAACTCTGGATTGGTACCTTGTACCCTCAGACATCCATGTGATCCTCCCATCTGGATAAAAGTGAGCTGTGGAGTAGAACTGCATGATGAGTTCCTCGTTCCACTTTGTGAGCTTCTGCCCAACAAAGTCAGCTACTCCACAAGCTATGAAGCTGTCTTGCACTCCAGGATAGTGCTCCTCATTGTCCTTGATGTATGTCCAATCAACCCATCGCATATCACAGACAATGGGCTTCTTATCTAGCAGCACTGTCTCATAAAAATCCTGCTGCTCCTTGGTGTGAAACTTGTAGTCCACGGCAGTCCTTCTCCTTGAAGCATACGGGTCTGCTTCTCTCCATTTCCTTAGCCCTGAATCTCTCCTGAGCTTCATATCCTCAGCCACAGGATGAGCATCGTTGTGGTCTGGGATCTTGGGCTTTAGCTTCCTTAGGACATTCTCTTCCTCTTCTTCAGCAACAGTCTCAGGCACTGGGGCCTTGTTCTTCTCAGCTGCAGGAATGCTCCGTGTGTTCCTCTTGGGCTTTGGCTTTGGAGCTGGCTTGGCCTTGGAAGCAGCTCCCCCTGATTTTATGGCATCTCCCATTAGCTTGGGTGCCTTGGGTGCTGGTGCAGCTACCTCTTCTTCTTCTTCCTCCTCTTCCATGATGGAAGCTTTGCCAAGTACTCTAGCCACAGTCTTCTTCACCCTTTCCTTTCTCTTCTTTCCTTCTGCAGCAACTGGCTCTTGGGGAGTGGGCTTCTCAGTTGAGGCTCTTGCTTTTGACATGGGCTGCCTGCCTGCTGGCCTTTTGATTTTCAGCCCTGGCTTTGTGCCTTGAGCTGGCTCAACTCTCTTGGAAGTGGCCTCTTCCTCTGCCACATAGTCTTCATCTTCGGAATCTGAAGTCCTCTTCTTCCTCTATCTCGTGGCAGCCTTTGGCAAGTTGCTAGGAGTGCTCCTGCTGCCTTCATCAGAAGAACTTGAGGGACTAGTGCCCTCACTCATGTGCACCTGCTGCTCTGACATGTTTTGGCTATCACTTTGATCAGACATGCTGCAAACTGACTGCTGACCCTATGAACAGATTATAGATGAGGTAGAAAAGATGAGCATCACAAAATGCAGAGATTTTTGCAAAAAGAATGATCCAAAAACTTAGTTTTAGTTTCCTACTGAAATCATCTCGGATCTATCGATTTTCAAACTCGGTGATACCGAAGCAGTTTTGGAACCTAAACTAGTGAACTCGGTAGGACCGAGTCACAGTTCGGTGGCACCAAGACTGCTAGGGTTTCACAGAGTTCCAAAATCGGTCACACCGATAAGTAATCCTCAATCAGACCGAGTCTCACTTGTGCAATGGCATAAGCCAAATCGGTGGGACCGAGTTTTTCAACTCGGTGGGTCCGAGATGGTTTTGGCGGAAACCTAAACCTAGAATTTTCGAATCAAACCTAATCTACGAGCGTTTTGACTGGATAGAAGTTTATCAAACGTGGCTAGAATCAATATGATCACAATGTGCTAGGAATCAGATTGAGGAATAGCACAAAGATCAAGTCCATACCCTAGTTCGGCGGGGACTTGCTACGGCGGCAACGGTAGGGCAGAATTCCCGTTGACGGCGACGGAGACCAGCGACTGGAGGCGGCTGGCGGCGAGAAGATGATCCGGAGACCACGAGGGCAGAGCAGGCTATCGCGCGGGCGAAGAGGTTTGGAGAAATTTCCAAATTTTGCCCGTGACTATATATAGCCCGACCCTGTCGGTGTGACCGAGTGGAACGACTCGGTGGCACCGAGATTCATAACTGCGTGCAGTTACTGAAACTCGGTGTGACCGAAAGGTTCAAATCGGTTGCACCAAGATCAAAAACCTAGATCAACTTAATGATCTCGGTAGGACCGAAAGTGGAGTATCGGTCAGACCGAGAATCATAGAGGTTTTGGAAGTTTAAGTCTATGACGAATCGGGGACTCCGAGCGCTCCTCACACAGAGTGGTTCGAATCTGACTTGATCAAATTTTGTGATGCAGCATGAATAGAGTTTGAGACGAGAAAAGAATAGATAGCTAGAGGAGGTTCTTAGGCATTCTTGTCCATCCACTTGACAAAAGAAGATAAAACCAAACAATCAAAACAACAAGTGGATGTCCTCGAATGAGTAAAATATGCAACCAGCATGCTCACACAATAAGATGGCAAATGAAATATGTGACAAGGCATGCACAACCAATTCTAGCATCTATCAAGCAATTTGCGATGACTAGGTCATCTATATATGAGTATATTGACTTAGGAGCCAAGTGAGAACACTTGATCATAGGTCATACTCATCATTTAAGCTCAAGTGGGGTTACCACTTTTACATAAAGCATTGTTGTGTTCACATCTTTAGAGTTGCTTTAGCTCAAGTCTTAGAGTAAAGCTCCCCCTAGATGTGATATCCCCCCTAAGAGGGATGAACTAACCTTGGGTTTTGTCGATGATGACTTCATGTAGATATTGAAGATGTGGAT
This sequence comes from Triticum urartu, assembly GCF_003073215.2. NCBI lineage: Eukaryota > Viridiplantae > Streptophyta > Magnoliopsida > Poales > Poaceae > Triticum > Triticum urartu. The sequence continues at coordinate 433,578,007 of NC_053025.1, read as the reverse complement.
GCTCGATGTTGATGTAGATCTCTTGGAGCTATCCATTTGAGTGAATTGCACTTTCAATACCTAGATGGGTTAGTCCCACAAGGAACAAACAAAGATATCCATAGACATAGAGTGATGCACACAAAAGATGATGTCCATGAAAAACTTTTAGGTTACCTTGTCCCTTGTCTTACCAACAAGAGGGTTTGTGACTCCTTGAACTAGTGCAAGATGTGGGAGTTGATTGCACTTGTTCTTGCCAAAATGATAAGAGTGAAGTATGTTGGCGGAGTCACCCTCAAGAACTCTCTAGTTCTTCTTCTTTTGGATCCACATCATCTTGATGGTAATCCTTGGAGTTGTAGTCGTACTTGATGAAGTGGAACTTGAAGTAGTCTTGGGAATCCACTTGACTAAGGTCTTAGGAGCTTCTTCAAATACATCAATTTCCTCTTGAAGCTTGTCCTTGCCTTTTTGCTCATAGTCTTGTGGTGGAAGATCATCTTGAGCTTGTGTCCTCTTGAAATAAGCATCATACTTCTCTTGTTGAGGGACAAACTTTGTCTTGGGGTATTGATCTTCTTCCCACTCAACTCCATTGGCATTGAACTTTCGTTCAAAACCAACACCTTGATTCTTCCGGTGCATTCCTTGCTTGCGCACAATTTCCTCGAATTGCTTACTCCCGGCAAGGCTTTTGTACACTCCTTTCTCTATAATTCCCTTCAATAAACTATTTTCTTGCTCAAGTGTAACTTGGCTAAGAGAATCATTAGTGGAATCAAGAGAACTACTAGAAGCAACAATATTGGATTTAACATGATCATTGTTACTGCTAGAGGAAGAATCTTTCTTGTTACTAGACTTGACTTGAGGTATGTAAGTGGATAAGAGTAAACGCTTGGCAATGTAAGAAGAACTTTTCTTGCGGAGATCATCATTGATTGCCTTTAAGAACTCATGCTCTTGCTCAAGATTGAGCTTTTCAAAGCGTAATTTCTCATGAGCTCTTAAAAGTTCTCAATGATCTTCGAAGATAGTGTCATGAGCTAACTTAAGAGTTTTTAGTTCTTTGGTTAGAGCCTCAATCTTCTCCTTATCATTGTCATTCGTTTTATCTTGATTAGCATGATTAATTGGTCTTTCATCATAGTATTCATCACTAGAGTTGTCAACAAGCAAATCATCACCTAATAAGTCATCTTCATCACTATTGAAATCAACATACTTGGGGTGTGTTACCTTAGGACCTTTGGCCATGAAGCATCTTCCAATTCCTTCATTTGGTGAGTCAAATATGTCGTAGGAGTTGGTTGACACAAGTGCTAGACCGGCAACACATTCATCTTGAGTATCTTCGGAGTCGGAGTGATAACTTCTCTCGGAGTGGCTGTCGGAGTCGGAGCCGGATACCCATTCACCAACATGAGCTTGATGTCTTCGTCTTGTGTAGCTCCTTGATGATTTTTCCTTCCTTTCCGAATCCTTGCTTCTCCGTGAGTATCTTCGTTCATAACGATCATCTCTACTCCTTCTCTCTCTTGGTGGTGATTCTTTGCTTCTTCTTCTTGGAGAATCTTCTCTTCTCTTGTAGGGAGCCGTACACTCATTGGAATAGTGTCCGGGTCTTCCACAATTGTAGCAGTTTCGCTCTCGACTAGAAGATCTTTTGTCATTGTAGGACCTTGACTTGAAGCTTCTATCTTTGCTTCTACTCTTGTAGAACTTGTTGAAGTTCTTCACCATTAAGCTTAATTCTTCATTGAAGTCTTGTTTCTCACTTGATGCTGTAGGGGTTTCACATGAGGCTTTATAGGCACCACTTGATTTGTTGTGAAGTTCCTCTTTATCCTTAAGTGACATCTCATGAGCAACAATTCTTCCAATCACCTCCGTTGGCTTGAGATCTTTGTAATTGGGCATCATTTGGATCAATGTGCACACGGTATCATATTTTCCATCCAAGGCTCTTAGAATCTTCTTGATGATGAATCTATCGGTCATCTCTTCACTTCCTAAGCCGGCAATCTCATTTGTGATGAGAGCAAGCCTAGAGTACACTTCAGCGACACCTTCACCATCCTTCATCTTGAACTTGTCAAGTTGGCTTTGAAGCACATCCAACTTGGATTCCTTGACGGAGTCGGTACCTTCGTGCATATCAATCAAAGTGTCCCAAATTTCCTTTGCATTCTCAAGATGGCTGATTTTGTTGAATTCTTCGGGGCACAATCCGTTGAAGAGAATATCACAAGCTTGAGCATTGTATTGCAACATCTTCAACTCATCCGCGGTAGCTTCACGGTTTGGTTCTTTCCCATCAAAGAAGTCACCTTGCAAACCAACACATACAATAGCCCAAACGGCGAGGTTATGTCCAAGAATATGCATTTTCATTTTATGCTTCCAACTAGCAAAATTAGTACCATCAAAGTAAGGACCTCTACGGTGATAATTTCCCTCACTAGACGCCATACTCTCCTAGGTTGTGAAACCAAGGCTATGACCACCAAAAGCTATCGAGATCAAGCAAATGGAGACCAAAGCTCTGATACCACTTGTAGGATCGAAAGTATGTCTAGAGGGGGGTGATTAGACTACTTGACCAAATAAAAACTTAACCTTTTCCCAATTTTAGTTCTTGGAAGATTTTAGCTATTTTGGGACAAGTCAAGCAATCATCACACAATTCAAGCAAGCATGCAAAGAGTATATTGGCAGCGGAAAGTAAAGCATGCAACTTGCAAGAATGTAAAGGGAAGGGTTTGGAGAATTCAAACGCTATTGGAGACACGGATGTTTTTCCCGTGGTTCGGATAGGTGGTGCTATCCTACATCCACGTTGATGGAGACTTCAACCCACGAAGGGTAACGGTTGCGCGAGTCCACACAGGGCTCCACCCAAGGGTAACGGTTGCACGAGTCCACACAGGGCTCCACCCACGAAGGGTCCACGAAGAAGCAACCACCCACAAAGGGTCCACGAAGAAGCAACCTTGTCTATCCCACCATGGCCATCGCCCACACAGGACTTGCCTCACTAGCGGTAGATCTTCACGAAGTAGGCGATCTCCTTGCCCTTACAAACTCCTTGGTTCAACTCCACAATCTTGTCGGAGGCTCCCAAGTGACACCTAGCCAATCTAGGAGACACCACTCTCCAAGAAGTAACAAATGGTGTGTAGGTAATGAACTCCTTGCTCTTGTGCTTCAAATGATAGTCTCCCCAACACTCAACTCTCTCTCATAGGATTTGGATTTGGTGGAAAGAAGGTTTGAGTGGAAAGCAACTTGGGAAGGCTAGAGATCAAGATTCATATGGTAGGAATGGAATATCTTGGTCTCAACGCATGAGTAGGTGGTTCTCTCTCAGAACATATGAGTTGGAATGGTGTGTGTGTGTTCTGATGGCTCTCTCTTCGAATGAAGAGGAGGTGGAGGGGTATATATAGCCTCCACACAAAATCCAACCGTTACACAGTTTTCCAATCTCGGTGGGACCGGATCAATAAGCTCGGTCGGACCGAAAATGTAAACCTAGTGACTGTTAGTGATTTTCGGTGGGACTGACATGCAACTCGGTAGGACCGATATGGTTAGGGTTTGGGCATAACGTAATCTCGGTGAGACCGATTACACAAACTCGGTGAGACCGAATTTGGTAATTAGCTAACCACAGAGTTGGTCAGGCAAACTCGGTGGGACCGATTTGCTCTTTCGGTGAGACCGAGTGGAACTCGGTGAGACCGAAAAGTTACAAAGGGGAAACACTGAGTTTACATTGCAATCTCGGTGGGACCGATTCGCTCTTTCGGTGGGACCGAAAAGTTACGAAAGGGAAACAGAGAGTTTGCAACCCCATCTCAGTGAGACCGAGATCCTTATCGGTAGAACCGAATTGCTAGGGTTTGGCAGTGGCTAATGACAAGTGAAACTCGGTGGCGCCGGATAGGAAGAATCGGTAGGACCGAGTTTGGCTTAGGGTTTAGGTCATATGTGGAAGTGGGAAAGTAGTTGAGGGTTTTGGAGCATATCACTAAGCACATGAAGCAAGAGGCTCATTAAGCAACACCTCATCCCTCCTTGATAGTATTGGCTTTTCCTAAAGACTCAATGTGATCTTGGATCACTAAAATATAAAATGAAGAGTCTTGAGCTTTTGAGCTTGAGCCAGTCCTTTGTCCTTAGCATTTTGAGGGTTCCACTTTCACATCCATGCCATGCCAATCATTGAGCTTTCCTGAAATAATCATCTTGGAATAGCATTAGCTCAATGAGCTATATGTTGTTATGAATTACCAAAACCACCTAGGGATAGTTGCACTTTCACAAGGCCACAGAACCACTCCAAAAAGAGAAAGCAAAGCAAAAACCAATAAATCAAAAAGAAAAAGAAAAGGGCCAAAATCCAGGCTGTTACAAGCCAAATACGAGGCCTTATTGCATGGTCCCCGGATGGCTGTCTCCATGGGCATACAACGCCTAGAAGTGTGCGGGGACTCAAACACTGCAATATCTCAAATAAATGGAGATTTCAACGCTAAATATCCGAAGATGGCAGCGTATCGTAACACAGTCATAAAAATGTCGGCCCGGTTCAAGGGGCTCGAGTTCCATCATGTGTCTCGAGAAAGTAATCAAGCGGCGGATGTTCTTGCTCGTATTGGCGCTAAGCGCGACACCGTCCCACCTAATATCTTTCTGGAAAGGCTCTTTAAGCCATCTGTGGTGTGGCAGGGGGAAAACGGCAATACTAGTCCAGACCGAAACATAACCCCAGATCCCGGAAACACCGACATAACACCGTCGGCGCATCTCACCATGGAAGTCATTGCCCCATGGACCGAACCCTTCCTGGCCTACCTTAATAGGAAGGAGCTTCCTGAGGACCAGAATGAGGCCGGCTGCATTGTCCGGCGCTCAAAGGCCTATAAGGTTCATGATGGAGAGCTCTACAAGAAAAGCGCCACCGGAGTCCTTCAACGATGTTATCCGAGGAAGAGGGGCGGCAACTCTTGGCTGAAATTCATGTCGGACTCGGCGGTCACCACGCCGCAGCTCGGGCCCTTGTTAGCAAGGCCTTCCGTATAGGGTTTTATTAGCCGACGGCCCGAGCAGATGCACAGGACCTTGTCCAACGTTGCGTCAGATGCCAACTCTTTGCCAATCAAAGCCACATGCCCCCCACTGCCCTACAAACAATCCACATCACTTGGCCTTTCACGGTCTAGGGACTCGACATGGTTGGACCCCTTAAAGGAGGAAGCCATAAGAAAAAATATCTGCTGGTTATGGTGGACAAATTCACTAAGTGGATAGAGGCTAAACCGGTCAAAACAGCTGAGTCCGGCCTGGTGATAGACTTCACATCCGATGTTGTGCACCGTTATGGTGTCCCACACAGCATCATCACTGACAACGACTCCAATTTCACAGCCGACGAGGTAAAAAACTGGTGTACTAATCTGGGTATTAAACTAGATTACGCCTCCGTCTACCACACACAAACCAACGGTCAAGTCGAACGCGCCAACGGCCTTATTATGAGCGGCATCAAGCCCAGACTAGTGCGGTCTTTGAAAGAATCAGACAAGCACTGGGTTGAGGAGCTCGACTCCGTACTTTGGGGGCTGCGGACCACGCCCAACCGTACTACTGGGTACACACCTTTCTTCATGGTGTATGGTGCAGAGGCCGTATTGCCCTGCGATATTATTCATGACTCACCTAGAGTGCGTATGTACGAAGAGAGAGAATCCGAGCTTGATCGGCAGGACAACCTAGATGCCTTGGAGGAGGAACACGATGTCGCAAAAGCCCATTCAGCAGTTTACCAACAACAGACTCGAAGATATCAAAGCAGAGAAGTATGGGCCAAGACTTACAACATTGGCGAACTCGTTCTACGGCTCCCGGAGAAGAAAAAGGACAAACTCAAGCCCAAATGGGAGGGTCCCTTCATAATTGATGAAGTTCTCATCGGAGGAGCGTACCATCTTCGCGATGCATCAGACAATCGCCTCGAGCCGAACCCCTGGAACGCGGCCAGACTCCGGAGATTCCACGCCTAGCGCTAAACCCCGTGTTCATCTCCTCCTCCCCTATAGTTTCCATTATTTTTTCTCTCTTCTTCGATTACTTTCTTCTTTCTCGCTTTAAAGCTTTGGTGCGGCTACACCGCACACCATTGGCACATACATCTTTAAAAATGTACGTCACTTGTACATGGGGGCTTCTCGGACAGAAGTTCTTGTCATTCCTTGAGCATCAAGCTCCTCACATATGAGTTTTTCCATATGTACCTTTTCTTTGCCATTATATGCATCGATATGACTTAAGTTTTGGCCAAGGTGGGTTGCCTGGCTCCTGTGCTTATGCCCTAGATTCCCATTAGTTCGGCTAGGGCATAAAGGGAGCACCTTTGTGATTGTTACCGCCGGGTCATCCGGATGTGTACCTCAGACTGGGTGAAGCCGAAAGCTAGCTTTCTTAAGGGAATATTCGGTCGGCGAATTAAAGATGTTTTTTAAAGTTCACTCCATTATGCACCCCCAGAAGTTATAGAAACCGTGGTGCTCACATCACAATTCGGACATGCGCATTAAATGCATGCACACCCAGGGAAAGGAACCCTTAATGGAACTATTCTCTCTGGAAGATGTTTCTTACGATATCAATGTAATATAACATAGCTAGCCAGATACAACTTGTCTGTTCAAGCAACTATGACCCCTACGCCTAGTTTTCCAGGCATACCCCGGCCTATTCGGCTGCGAAGGTATTCGGAAACACTCTGCACCTTCGGGACCGGAGGTTGAAGCGAAAAGGTCTGCCATGACAAATGATATACAATTCAACTAGATGAGGAAAGTACACGGTCACTTGGACTCAAAAACCTCCTCCTCTACACCTTCCAACAGGCAGTCTAACTTACAATCCTGTTGGGAATATTTGGCGGCCACCTCTACTTGGTCATATACTAAACTAACGGGAATTTCTTCCCCATTCGACCCTACCGGTCTGACACGAGCCATGTGATTAGGATCCAGCTTGGTATATCATGTCTTCACCATGGCCCAGGCCTCTCGCGCACCCTCTCAGCATGCCGATATCATCCACACCCGGATACGCCGCCGCGCTCCATTGAACAGCTCTACCAGCTGCTCCATGCTTCCTGGAGCGGGTCAGATGGCCATAAAGCCTTGGCTACACTCCGCATAGCCTGCCGAGCTTGCTCGTGCAACTGCGACAGCCCTTTGAAGAAGATCACTCGATGATCCGGACACCTCCTCTTCGGGGCGGTTCATCAAAACGCCTGCAATTATAGCAATGTCAGCTACCGTTACCTCCAAAACTGTTATAAAACAAAAGTGGCCACATACTGAATATGCCGCCTCGCAGCTTCTTATTCTCCTTCACAGAGTCAGCTAGATGAGCTCGCACATCTTTCAGTTCTTCGCCTAGTTTGGAGTTCGAGTCATGAAGTTTCTTTTTCTTTTGAACGACTTTTGTCAATACACGCTCGCCTGCTGCTAGTAGCTTTTTGGCTCCGCGTTCTTCTCTTCGAGCGGCGTCCAACTACTCTTGCACTTGGTCTAACGGCCGAACAGAAAGATTAGCACACAGATTTGCACTATCGGCGTATCATTATGAATTTTCGATAGAAGGAAACATTACCGGGAGATGCTTTGTATTTCTCCAGTTCGGCATTGGCAGCAAGCAGCCGGTGCTGACACTTTTCCAGCTCCTGAGCTAGCTGGGTGTTATTCTCCGTAAGCACTTGGTCATACATTGATCCTTAAATCAGTTGTTTCAACTCCTTTAAGTCTTGGGGGCTACTGCATATGGTTATCATAGTCAGACAAAATAAATTTACCTGCACATCTTTCAAATGTTGCTTTGTGGCCCTGTTAATCCCATCTCGAGCAGCTCAGATGTACGCATCGGCCGAGTTGAAGGCGTTAAATGACTCTTATGAAAAGCCAGGGTCTTGTAAAATGGCGCCGATGATTCATCGCACTCCCCACTTCCGAGTTGGTGATGGATACATCATCCGAGTCCTCGACCAGAGGATAGTCCGGCTCCGCCTCCGCGTCGGCCCCCGTCTTCATGGCAGGATTTGAATCCTAGTTGTGGGAAGTACGGCCGCTCGAGCCTCCGGATACGGTCCGGTGCATCTTTCTCCTGACACATGAATAACAGGAAGGTCACGGTTGGACGTGACTGCTCAGGTGCAGGTTGGCGAATTCATACCTCTTCGGTGATGGCATGGCCGTATCTTCGTTTGCTTTCCTCTTGGAAGGATCGCCCGGAGTGGGGGACACTCTCTTCGGAGGTACCCTTGGAGTAGTACGGCGCGCCGAACCCTTCCCCTTTTGAGCACAAGACAGTGCGGTGGATAAGAAGGAAGGAGAGATCTCTTTTGAATAAGGTGTGTCCGGATCACTTACGTGTGAAGCTGGAAGAAGACCGGGGTAGCCGGCGATGATGGCCACTTCTGTGCCATCGTAGCTCGTCTGGTAAAACACCCCCTGCGCAAGTACCATAAATATACCCGGATCCTCTTTGAACCTGGGATCGAGCTCCTGGTTGTGGTCCTCCGGCTGTGGGGCGGGACTATGAAATCCCTCGGTGACCTTTCGCCAGTGCTGTCATAAGCAAACATGCTAGAAGTTTATCAAAGGCAATTCAGAGATGGAAGAAGTAAAAACAGAGGGGTCGGGCCTTACCCAGCTAGGAGGGTTGTACATAGAGTACCCGTCTCTACATTTGATGCGGAGAAATTCCTTTTCCTCCCCTTTGAACAGTTTGACTAATATCTTAGCCAAAGCGGTAGGGGTATCCGGACCTTTCTGGCCGCAGCGAGAGGCGTCGTCCTCCCCATTGTATTGCCACATGGGAAGCCCTCTGTATTGGAGCGGCTGAACTCCTCGCGCTATGGAAATCGCCATAACCTCGATTACTGTGAGTCCGGACTGGGTGAGCTCTTTTATCCTGCTCATCAGCTAACAAACCTCCGCGCCGTCTTCCTCTTCAAGACTCCGGGGATGCCAACTATGGCGTTTCTTCAGTGGGACGCGCACAAATTCAGGAAGACCCTTTCAAATCGGGTCAAGGAGCGCAACGTCCTCTATATAAAACCATTCGGAGGGCCATTCATCAGGTGCCTTCCTTGGTGTGCCAGATGGATATACGGTATCGGCGACACGCCATATTTCGACTCCGCCCACTTCAAATATTGACCCTTCGTGATTGCGCGGGATGAGACAGAACAACTTCCTCCACAACTCGAAATGAGCCTCGATGCCTAGGAAAAGTTCGCATAAAGCGACGTAACCCGCAATGTGCAGAATAGAGGCCGGAGTGAAGTTGTGCAGCTGGAGGCTGTAGTATTCCAGAAGCCCTCGGAGGAACGGATGGATTGAAAATCCAACACCTCTTAGCAGGTAGGGGACAAAACACACTCCCTCCCCCCGGACGGATTGGGGAAGTCCTCTGCTTGAGTCCCCTCATTGAAGAAAGCTAGCCCCGTTCGAACAGGGACTAGATCTGCATGGGGAAGGAATCCCTGCGTTTGCAACTTTGTCAATTGGCTATGAGACACGGAACACCTCTCGCACTCGCCTGTCTCTGGCCCGGGACGAGCGGAGGAGCTGGGAACACTAGCCATGCAGGAATGGTTTCTCCTAAGCAGTCTCTGGGGATTTCTTCTGCGTAGCGCTGAATGGATCTGGGATCCAATCTCTTTAAATAGGCGCTCTTCCTCGCATGGATGGGGTGTTATTCACAAAATACCCTGACTTTCCACATTCACTCGACACGTGGAGGACGAAGATTATTCAAAAGCGCAGAAGCCAAGGAGGCGGCATTGGATCAATGACCGAATACATTACTTGGGGATCAGTGAAGGGGGAACCCGCCTTGCAATGCCGAAGCCAATATGTGTGCCGAGCACCTCGCTATTGAAGACTGGTTTGGGACTACTGAGGGAGTCCTGGACTAAGGGGTCCTCGGGCGTCCGGCCTGTTATCCATGGGTCGGACTGATGGGCTGTGAAGACATGAAGGCCGAAGACTGCACCGTGTCCGGATTGGACTCTACTTGGCATGGAAGGAAAGCTTGGCAACCGAAGATTCCTTCTTATGTAACCGACTCCATGTAAACCCTAGATCCCCTCGTGTCTATATAAACCGAAGGGGATAGTCCGGAAAGGACACCACATATACTCATTACCATATTCATAGGCTAGACTTCTAGGGTTTAGCCATTACGATCTCGTGGTAGATCAACTCTTGTAACACTCATATTCATCAAGATCAATCAAGCAGGAAGTAGGGTATTACCTCCATAGAGAGGGCCCGAACCTGAGTAAACATTGTGTCCCCCGTCTCCTGTTACCATCAATCCTAGATGCACAGTTCGGGACCCCCTACCTGAGATCCGCCGGTTTTGACACCGACAGGAGGGACGCAGCTTCATTGATTTACTGCTCCTTCCTTTGGGTGTATGACAGGTGGGCCCAACAGGTGGCTGGCCCACCTGTCATACAACCAAAGGCAGGTGCAGTTAAGGCACTGGAGCTTAGTCCGCGAGGGAGAGGGCATTGTAATCAAACTTCTCGTTGTTGTACGAGTTGACGCGACACATCAAAGGAGTGCACTCGATATATTTCAATAATTTGCATTTACTGATGCATTAATTACAACGCATGCATGCATGTCGTGACTTTCCTTTTGATACTTGCATGTGATGATTTAATGCACCTTGAAGTAGTATGAATATGTGATGGTAAAGCTTTGTAATGCCCTGGCCCTAAAGCGAGAGGGTTATGCACGAGGAGGGACGACAGACGAGGAGCTCTGTCCTGGTTTATTGGTCCCTATGATAATTTGTGCCAAATTTTGACTATAAATTTAACTAACCATATGTTCATGCATGTCACAAAAAATTACATCATTGAAAACTATGTTCAAATACGAATCAAAGGATATAATTTTTGTTAACATGCACTAACATTTTGTCAGTTAAATCTTTGGTCAAAATTTAGAACAAATTACAAAGGGGCCCGATAAATACTGTACTCTCACATTTTGTTTTGAGGATACCCCCACATCGAAAATATAAATAATAATGCATGTTGGGGCAGCCCACGTTTATGATAAGTTTAGCCGTGGGCTTGTTCACAAATTTTACGAGGCGGTGGTTGTTCATTTAATGGAGGGTCTAGTACCAGACTTGAACGATACAAAGTGCGAACTGGCACACCGTAACACCACTTGGAATAAGCGGGTAGCTATCTCAAGAAGCAATCAACAACTCACAAAAAAATGGCGACCTAGCACATACACAATTTTAAACGATTGTTTTGATGGAGTGGAAAGGAAAACTACCCCACTACCTATATATAGGCCGGAGCCTCCGCGCTTGCTTGCTAGGGTCGCTCTATTCACACACTCTCAACCTCTCCAAATCTAAACAAGATAGCGGTGGTAACACTGTCTTTCTATCCTCACTGCTGGTTACAGATCCGGACGTATCCCCCTCCGCCGGTGAAGGGGAGGAGGGGCAGCGTTTAGGCCGTCGTCGACAGCGAGGGAGGAGACCCACTGCCAGCGGCACCGTTATCTCTGGCCGAGCGTCGACACGGGAGGTCCTCCGATCACTTCGTCGCTGCCCTACTGTGGGCGGATCCGGCCTCCCGCCGGCCACCTATCCACATCCCCGACGACCTTCAGGTATATCTTCCTTCGAAACCGGCCTAGCTCTACTTCCCCAGCTCGCTACGTTGCTGCATGTGCATCATTTTCTACCTCTCAGCCCCTCTTGATCGGATGGTCCAACGTCACCTATTTTTTTCTATTGTAGAGGTAAAGCTACTTCATGGAGTCGAATCTTGTACTTGGTTCAAACAGGAAATAAAGGGGGGGGGGATTTAGTATGTACATCGGACTTGGTACAAACATGAAGGAAAGGGGGTGAAAGTAGTACAGACTGGTCATCCAATCGGTCTCTTGGTCGAAAAGGGAAATATAGGGGAAACGCTGTACATAGTGGTATGACGAAAACTAGATTTTCTATCCACACATAGGAGTAGGTGGCTAGAGTGAACAAAAATGGGACCAACCCAGATATGTGTTCTTGGATGTTTGTTTCTCGGGGCAACAAACTCTGAATCGCCACTTTATGCCCCTGTTTAGGTACATGGTGCTGGACTGCTGGTGCACCCACTGTCCCATGCCCTTATACCGAATATTTAGCTGTTCTTAATCTAATGCTCCTGGTAAATTGAAGCCATACCACTATTATAAGCCATGACAAGTTCAGCCAAATGTTTTTGCCAGTAATTGTTTGAGACTCTAACTATTTCCTCTGTAGCTTTTTTTGCAAACATGGATAACCATTTCACCTCGTTGCTATTGTGACCTTTTGGTGCACTGCACAAAACACTTCTTAGAAGAAGCGACTTTTGTGTTGTTTAACTGGAATGTCAGAATGGAACCGTTGGTTCATTTCGGTGGAACTGCAGAAAGGGAGATATGTGTTCCAATCCTCATCATCCATATTGGCACCATAACCTTCCTTTAGGTAAGAATTATATTTAATGCATGTGTTCATCTCTATTTTGCAACTGCCATGAGAAAATAATGCTATTGTTTACTAGTACACTTGTACTCCCTCACTGACAAAACCAATTCTGAAATAGAAGGCCAATCATGTACTCGGTTTCACCAACTAGTGAGGAGAAAGAGAAACAGAGCATGAAGAGGAGGAAGAAGAAGAATAAAGAGGAAATGCAGATCACATGATGATACCGTCCTATGTTATCCTGACATCTTGCTAGTGGTATTGTATTGCCGTGTTGCTACTAGTCTTAATTTACTTGGAAGACTAGCAAGTTGCCTGTGCGTTGCACGTAACATCAAGATGCATTTGTATGAGTAGTTTATCTTATGAGAGAAAAGGATGAACGAGGGAAGGCCTTATTTGCAAATGTGGAGATGGGTGTGGGTACCTTTTTGCAAAATTGCCATAGTTTCCTTCCTATCCGTCAGATATAAATCAGACGGCCTATATTGCAGGATGGCAGGCACACCATCATGACCAACTCCATTTTTTATAAGAGTAGAGATATATAGAGAAATGCAGCAGAGTAGTACTTGGGTTGATGACACATCATACTAATTAACTGGATTCTGGATGCATCTGTGATCCAACTCTACATGATCAACAGTGCCAAGGTGATCTTGCTGAAGTCGAGGCCTCAGTCGAGGACATTCCAGGGCTCTGGCAACGTCTACCTTACATGTGAGATGATCCTCCAGGGAGCCCTTCCACTTATATTGTCTCTCCTGCAAGGTCACTTAATTAATTAGGAGTACTTAAGTAGCACTAATTTATTGCTGCCTAATTTTCCTGTCAGAGTTAAACAAATCTTTGGTAGCACCCTATGCTGAATCATGTACGTGTGTCTGTGGAGGTGAATCATGTGGTGGAGCAGGGAGGGAATCTTGGTAGTGTCATGACATAATAATGCTATTTTTTTGCATGTCAATTTATTGCCATTGGTTCATTGAGGCAATGTTTTGCATATTGTCCATCATGAATTTGATGTTACTGTTAGAGTAATATGCTAATGTCTTTCTATCCTTTCTCTCTAAGCTAATGAAGGTTTCACCTCGTTCCTACTTGTGCAAACAGGGATCATGTTGTGCCAATCATACATTTTAGTGGAACTACACAAGACAATACAATGAACTATATCCCATCCAGTGCTTTAACTCTGCTGGAAGTTCTCAATCATCTTTTGATATAATCTCACCACTGGTAAACAAGAGTGATTTCAACCATACATTTGAAATGCACAAAAATATGTACTATTGAGTGATTCCAGTGAGTGCTTTATCATCTCTTCTGATACTACATGAATAAGCTTTTTTGCTCAGTTGGTACCGGCCTAAGGCCTTCATCCATAATAGTTTGTTGTCATCTCTATTTGTATCATGCTACTATGTTGCTACTGTCATGAGAAACTCATTTATCTTTGCACGTTAAATTTTTGCAACCTATGATACATGGCAATGCTTGAGTGTTGAGCTAATTGACACTGATTAAATAAACTAATACATCTCTTTAAGAAAGACTACTATGTTGCTAAGTTTACCCATCAAGATAATGAGGGTGCTTCTATTTGTTAGTGTATGTTTCATCAACTAGTCCCACTAATACAGTAATGTCACTCTCTCAATATATGTGCCAACAGGGATGCTCGATTTTGGTCGAACTGCACAAAAAATTTGGGTGCTTCATTGCCTCGACTGCTTCCTTCCATTCCTGTCAGTCGCTTATCTCGGATTGCTTCCTTCCTTTCCTGTCAGTCGCTTTGCTTATCTCAGCTTACAGTCAAAGGAAATAGTAATTGATATGCTACCTCACACAGGTTGGTACCGGTCTTTATCCTGATTATTGTGCTTGTCATATGTATTGGTAATTTGGTATTGTGCTACTGGTTGCCGATTTCATAAAGGAGTAACTTGGAGCCTAAACTCGCAGGCAAATCATTACATTGGGCGATTTCAGTAGAACTGCACAAAAAGATCAGATGGACAAATACTTATGCTGCTGCTTTGTACTCCAAAGTTCACTCAGACAAGCATCGATGTTGACAAGAAGAAGTGCCTATATTCATTCGAGCAGCAACCGGCGTCAACCAGTTGTCAAACTCCAAGTATTAGGAGAGTGAACGCCAAAAATATTGCTTGGCGCAAAGCCCAGAAAAATGCAGTCCAGTCTTTGGTCCCAACTTGTGCCTTTTGGTCATCAGCACATATGGTAGCGAACTGTATGGCATGGAGTCTAAAGATTCCAGACAAGTTGGTTGACGCGTATATTCATCTGGCAGTTAATCAGTCTGCATGCCAGGAATGCTCCATTTCATTTGAACCGCACAAAAAATTTGGGTGGTTCATTTTCTCAACCGCCTCCTTTCTTGTCTGCAACGTTGAATTTGGGCGAGCTACGGGACCAAGATGAGCCAGTAAACTAGTTGGATGAAAGTAGTGGCCAAGTTGCCCAAACCTCCCTAGGCACGAGGCCACTATTTGAGGATAAACCTAGCTACAAGCAAATTTCAGATTGTTTGTGCTGCCTCTTATGTACTCGAAAGTTTACTCGTACAAGCATTAATTTTAGCAAGAAGTACCTCCAACTGAACACCATTTACCAGTCTGTACCCTAGGTAATTAAAGTTTGTCCATGGATGATATTGGCTGTGATCTCAATCATTTGGATGCATAAACATACTAAACATGTGTATATCTGAATCTTTTTGTGAATTATCTATGAATATTGTCTTGTGATCTATCAATCATTTGGATGCATAGACATGCTGAACTTGTGTATATATGAATCTTTTGAGTTGTTGATTTTGAATGTTGGCTATGAATATGAACGTGTCCTGTGAACCTGAGTTTGATACGAATGTTTACCTTTTCGGTTGTACTTGTATGTGAACTTGTTAGTATGTCTACTGTGGGATTTGTGACGTGTGGGTGTCAACGGCACACCCTCTTCCCGAGAAGAATTGCACCTGCTTTGTTCGGGTAGCAATGGCGCATCAGCTCGTTTTAATCATTTTGCTCTGTCTTCCCCCCTCCCCCGCTCAACCCTAGTTGTAATGTTTTCAGCCTCAAAACAAACATAGTAATGCGTTGTTTTGGGGCTTGATGAAAAATCGAGTGCTGGTTTTTGTAGGTTGGCCCGCCCAACAAATGGGCTGCTGGTCCACCACAGACTGGGAGGCTAAAAATACAAGTTGTATGGTGCAAAGGCAAGTAAAAAACGCCATCGAGAGCCATCCACTGAAAAAAATCGCGACTGATGTGCTTCTTCAGTCGTGCCGCTGGCCCTCTCTTTAATCCAGTTCTCTCCATTCCCTAACCGGCAGCACGGGGTGGAAGTTTATTTCCCCCTCGCACCTACTGGGGGATTGAAGAAGCACGACATCGAATTCAACACCGGTGATGGCTGCTTGTCCAAGTGATTTCCAGATAAGAAACTGCATGTTTCAGAGGCAGAGCATTTAAATCAACATGCACTTTTCAAACATGGATAACAGAATGTTGGAAATTTTATTCATGGTAAAAAAATGGAACTAACAACAAGTTAACATCATGCTGATCAACATTCATGTGTAGTATATCTTAATATGATGCAAAGTCAAAAAGATATTCTATTTTCAAAATGGAAAGACAATGTTGAGTGTGTGAAAAACTGCGTAAACTAGGGACGAAATTTTGGCAAGTGTTAGATATTTTTCAACTGCACCAGTTGGAATCGAACCAGGGCAGTACATCTTTTGGGTGAGAGGGCTGCAGCCACCGGGTGTCAGGACCCCGATCCTATGTCACACCGATCTAGCATGTAACACATCATATCGTTTTGCGGCCTCACGCACGGTATCCCCACGGGTGCCACCTTACCTGGCCCGGGACCGATTGCGCCTTTTGGCTCACGTATATGATAGTGTCGCTAGCATCCATATGACAGAGAACCCGAGCCGACATGTCTAGTCGTAAACCCAAGGTGGCACTAACTTACGGGGACAGGCATACATGACCCAGCAACGAACGTGTCGGTCATCAACGTATGAACCCAAGTCCTAGCAAGCTACAAGGACTTAAAGGAACACCGCGTGACATTTCCCTGAAAGGACATACACCGGAACGAAGGACACATGCCATTCAGCCTAAGTTTTCCTGAATAGTAGCAAGCTACCATGGCTCAGTTGAAGCACTAGGAGACATTTCCCCATAAGAGAGGCCACCAAGAATAAACAACTAGGTTGTCGGATCCCACACATACCAAGCATTTCAATAACATACACACAATATGCTCGATATGTGCAAATATAACATGGCATCACAACGAAATTCTATGACTCAAAGTATTTATTCATTAGGTTCCGAAGAGCCAGATATTACAAACATGGGTCTGATGACCCAGCATTCAAGTCATACAAGAAACAAGCACAGGCGGAATCATAAACATGTCTGAATACAAACATCGGAAAAGAGAGAAGGCTAGTAAGGCTATCTATCTACAAGATCCTTCAAAGGGTACAAGATCACAACTAAGGTAACAAGCTAAATATCGAAGTCCACGCGAAACTACTAGTGAGACTGAAGTCTCTCTGCAAAAACATAAATTAAGCAAACATGATTACAAATGTACCCAGCAAGACTTACATTAGAACTAGCTACATATGCATCAGTATCAACAAAGGGGTGGTGAAGTTTAACTGCAGCAAGCCAACTTTGACTCAGTGGCTATCCTGAACTACGTCTGCAAGTAACTCTTTTGGGGTGGCGCACACGAGTCCACATATTCACCAAATCAATACACCACTATGGATCCGCTCCCATCTCCCTACGAGAACGCCATCCATAGCACTCATGCTTATCTTGTGCATTTTAGAGTATCCACTTTCACTTGTCTATGAATTGTATAAGCAACCAAGTAGTCCTTTACCGTAGACGCGGATATTCGAATAGATAATGTTAACCCTGCAGGGGTGTACTTCTTAACACATGCTCTCGCCACTTACCGCCCTGTACATGTCATGTATCTCGGCAACCTTCAAGCGGAAGCCTGGCGAGGGCGTCGGCCACGACCTGACTAACCACACAAGTCCCTAGTCCAGGTTTATCACCTATTCAGGTTCCATCCACAGGGAGTCCGGCTGAGGTTTCCAGTACAGCCCCGAACGATGTGTGCAGGGTTCCCGGGTCACCAAACGGGTGACTCGGTACACTGGGCCACGTGCCTATCGCATCACAGCCCACCCCTCGGGTCAATGCTGCGCATGGCCTCCATCATACTACAACCACCAGAAACTACTTGCAACTCCTGGACAGAGGACATGGGCGGTTAATAAGTCAAGACAGTTAATTAAGGATCCCAATGTGTGGTAGTAGCTGATCTTAAATCACACATACAGATCTCAGTTCCTAAGGACGGTTTCAATGAAACAACCCACCATGTACTCCTACATGGCCTCTCATCGATACCTTTACCAAATCGCGTTCACACACTTAGCTCTCAACAGTAGGACATGTCCACACACCCCCAATTCATCCCCGATGAATCAGACCTGACTCAACTCTAAGCAGTAGCAGGCATGACAAATAAGGATGAATGAGTAGGCACATCAGGGCTCAAACAACTCCTACTCATGCTAGTGGGTTTCATCTATTTACTGTGGCAATGACAGGTCATGCAGAGGAAAGGGGTTCAACTACCGCAACATGTTATAGATGAATCATCGTTGTCCTAATGCAGTAAAAGAGAGCAGGAGCGAGAGAGTGGGATTGTATCAGAATGAACAAGGGGGGTTTTGCTTGCATGACACTTCTGAAGATAGTATTGCTCTTCATCGGTGTCATCGAACTCATCATCGGAACTACGTCCACTGAGAGGGGAAAGATACCAGCAAACAAGAGGGAACACAATCAATGCAATGCAATAATATGATGCATGAATGTGACATGGCAATATACTATGATTTGAGCTAATGCAGCTAGCAACGATTTAAATGGAGTTGGTTTGAACACAAGATTCAAATTCAAACTCCACATAAGGCATTTAAAATGCCATTAATTCAAATTGTCATATACAGTAGCTTTAGGTCACTCAAACATGCATGAAAATGCTATAAACAGATTTTTTTTGATTTTTCTTATAATTTTTCATATATAAATTATTTCATTCTGAGCTACGGTTTAATTTCTATTATTTTTAGAAGTTTTAGCTATTTTTTGGAATTTCCTGGCTATTTAGGAATAAACTAAATCCAGAAAATGTATTACTGCATCAGCCAAGCGTCAGGGTGACATCAGTAGGTCAACTAGGTGGCCAGGGTCAAACCTGACGCGTGGGACCCAACAGTCAGTGTCTCAGGGGTTAATTAATGTTCAAACTAATCTTATCCAAAACTAATAATGGCCTGGGGCCCACTGTTAGTGTGTGTGGGTGGTTTAGCTGGCATTGATTAGTACTAACCATGCGGCCACGTCGGGATGCCGGAGATTGGCTGGCGGCGACCTCTAGCCGCGGGGGAGTCCGCTCGGGAAACACCCTCCGGCAACCAAAACAACGGCGAAGAGCATCTACGTGCAGCTCGCGCTCAGCCGCATCCATATAAGAAAGCAGGAGGGGCCGAGGTCGACCGGACTCGCCGGAATCAAGCTCGCGGCGGCGGCCGGAGTTCGGGTGACGTCGGGCTCGGCGTTAGAGTACACGGTAGGAGGAGTTGGTGGACGTTCCATGCTCCTGGGAGCGTGCAGAGCACGGTGACGCGCTCGGTTTCGAGCCTCAGCGGCTGCAGTGACGGCGCTGACATCGCCGGCGACGTGGAGCTCTCAGTTCCGGCTGTGGAGCTAGCTAGAGGATGCGTGCGATGACAAGGTAATGGGGGTTTTGATCGGGGGCTCACAGAGGTTCGTTTGGGGCAGACAGCCAGGCCGGGGAGTGTCGAGGCTGAGCGGGATGCCGAGAGGGATCTCCAGCGACCGAGGTTGAAGAAGACGGCGGTGAGGGCGTTCGGGGGCGTCCGACATCGCGTTGCTCGAGCAGAAGACGCAGGCGACGGAGGCGAAGCTTGTGGACACGACGATGGGGCGAGGGAGCGGCGGTGGCTGCGAGAACGGTGATCGGCATCGACGAGCTCCATTCAGGAAGAGAGCAGAGGAGGGGGGAGAGTGAGCCACATGGAGGGGAAGCAGGGGACTGCCTGGCGTCCATAGAGACGTCGGGAAGGCAGCAAGAAGCAGGAGGTGGCCTCGCGCATGGATGCGTGCAGCGAGCACGCCCCTTCGTCCTCGTGGCACGGGAGGAAGACGACAGGGGGAGGCCAGTGGGTTGGGCCGGCCACTTGGGCTCCAGCTAAGCCCAGGTGGGTTCTCTCTTCTTATTTTCCTATTTTTTTATTTAAACTTGCCACATTTTAAAATTAGAACAATTCAAAACAGTGCCAAATATCCTCTAAGTATAACTTATGCTACTCATTGGACATTTCCAAATGCACATAAATTATCACAGAGCATTTAAAAACATATCTATATATATTTGAATATATTCAAATTCAAATAGAATATTGTTTTAAATTTAGAGACCAAATAATTCCTTAAGAATGTTCCAAAATTTTGGTTTGCTATATAACCCTTGCTAAAATTCTCAAAACTATTTTTAGGGAATTTTGTATTCATTGAATGCAATTTAAAGGGTTCTTACCCTTCTTTTAAAAGATTTTGAGGCTTTCAGATTCCCTCAATTCAAGTTTCTTCAATTTAAACATGATGCATGGATGCTGATGCAACTAATTATAAACAATTCTGGATTGTGACACCGGGCTAGTGTGGTGATACGTCTCCGTCATATCTACTTTTCCAAACACTTTTGCCCTTGTTTTGGACTCTAACTTGTATGATTTGAATGGAACTAACCCGACTGACACTGTTTTCAGCAGAATTACCATGGTGTTGTTTTATGTGCAGAAAACAAATATTCTCGGAATGACCTGAATCTCCACGGAACATCTTAGAAAAAATAATAAAAAATCCTTGCCAAAGATGAAGACCAGGGGGCCCACACCCTTCTCACGAGGGTGGGGGGCGCCCCCCCTAGGGCGCGCCCCCTACCTCATGGGCCCCCTGTTGCGTCTTCGACTCCAACTCCACCTCCATATATTGAGTTTCGATGAGAGAAAAATCAGAGAGAATAAATCATCGCGTTTTACGATATGGAGCCGCCGCCAAGCCCTAAAACCTCTCAGGAGGGCTGATCTGGAGTCCGTTCGGGGATTCGGAGAGGGGGATTCGTCGCAGTCGTCATCATCAACCATCCTCCATCACCAATTTCATGATGCTCACCGCCGTGCGTGAGTAATTGCATCGTAGGCTTGCTGGACGGTGATGGGTTGGATGATATTTATCATGTAATCGAGTTAGTTTTGTTAGGGTTTGATCCCTAGTATCCATTATGTTCTGAGATTGAGGTTGCTATGACTTTGCTATGCTTAATGCTTGTCACTAGGGCCCGAGTGCCATGATTTCAGATCTGAACCTATTATGTTTTCATGAATATATGTGAGTTCTTGATCCTATCTTGCAAGTCTATAGTCACCTACTATGTGTTATGATCCGGCAACCCCGAAGTGACAATAATCGGGACCACTCTCGGTGATGACCATAGTTTGAGGAGTTCATGTATTCACTATGTGCTAATGCTTTGTTCCGGTTCTCTATTAAAAGGAGGCCTTAATATCCCTTAGTTTCCAATAGGACCCCGCTGCCACGGGAGGGTAGGACAAAAGATGTCATGCAAGTTCTTTTCCATAAGCACGTATGACTATATACGAAATACATGCCTACATTACATTGATGAATTGGAGCTAGTTCTGTGTCACCCTATGTTATGACTGTTACATGATGAACCGCATCCGGCATAATTATCCATCACTGATCCGGTGCCTACGAGTTTTCCATATACTGGTTCTCGCTTATTTACTTTCCCGCTGCTACTGTTACAATCACTACAAAATACCAAAAACATTACTTTTGTTGTCTTTACTTTTGTTGCCGCTACCACCACTATCATATTACTTTGCTACTAAACACTTTGCTGCAGATACTAAGTTTCCAGGTGTGGTTGAATTGACAAATCAGCTGCTAATACTTGAGAATATTCTTTGGCTCCCCTTGTGTCGAATCAATAAATTTGGGTTGAATACTCTACCCTCGAAAGCTGTTGCGATCCCCTATACTTGTGGGTTATCAAGACCTTTTTCTGGCGCCGTTGCCGGGGAGCATAGCTCTATTCTTTGAGTCACTTGGGATTTATATATGCTTATCACTATGAAGAACTTGAGAGATCCAAAAACCAAGATCTATCCCTCAACTACGAGGGGAGGTAAGGAACTACCATCTAGCTCTGCACTTGATTCACCTTCTGTTATGAGTAAGTTTGTGACACCTACATCTGCTTCTACTATTCGTTCTGATATGTCGCATGTTATTGATGATGCCACTTCTGCTATGCATGATACTTATGATGAAACTGCTTCTATCCCTGATACTACTGTGCCCCTTAGTGAATTTCTTGATGAACAAATTGCTAGGGCTAGAGAAAAGAAATTATTGAATCTGAATACGATGATGATAGTGATGATGAAAATATGCCTATTATTCCTGAAGGTTATCTTTTTGATATGGAATCTTCCGCCGTATTTCTGCTTGCAAAGATAGATATGAGCTTAAGAGGTTATTAATTAAATGGAACAAAGAATCACTTAGAGATAGAATGAAACCCGACCCTGCTTTTGCTACTTCACCTATATGTGTTCCTGATAAATATTATGAATTCTCTGTTGATCCTGATATAATTACTTTGGTTGAATCTGATCCGTTTTATGGCTATGAATCTGAAACTGTTGTGGCACATCTTACTAAATTAAATGATATAGCTGCCCTGTTCACTAATGATGAGAGATCGCGTTACTTTTATATACTCAAAATATTTCCGTTCTCATTAAAGGGTGATGCTAAGATATGGTTTAATTCTCTTGATCCTGGTTGTGTGCGTAGTCCCCAGGATATGATTTATTACTTCTCTACTAAATATTTCCCTGCTCATAAGAAACAAGCTGCTTTGAGGGAAATGTACAACTTTGTGCAAATTAAAGAAGAGAGTCTCCCACAAGCTTGGGGGAGGCTTCTCTAGTTACTTAATGCTTTGCCTGATCATCCTCTTAAGAAACCTGAAATACTTGATATCTTTTATAATGGACTAACCGATGCTTCCAGAGATTACCTGGATAGTTGTGCTGGTTCTCTTTTCAGCGAAAGAACACCGGATGAAGCTGAAATTCTATTGAATAATATGTTGACAAATGAAAATAATTGGGCACCTCCTGAGCCAGCTCCTGAGCCATCTCCTGCTCCAATTACTGAGCCTATTCCTAAACCAACTCCGAAGAAGAGAGGTGTTTTATTTCTCAGTCCCGAAGATATGCAAGAGGCAAAGAAATCTATGAAAGAAAAAGGTATTAAAGCTAAAGACGTTAAGAATTTACCTCCTATTGAAGAAATACATGGTCTTAATTCATCGCCTGTTGAAGAAACCTGTGATCTCAATTATTTATTTACTAAAGAACCTCCTGATCCCGATATCCCAACACAGGTAGTAAAGGTAAATTTTCTCTATAGATATGATAAAGCTGAAGTCCCTCCTACTAAAACTGCTAGTCAATGCTTGGATGAGTTTGATAACTTTATGTATAAGCAAGATGACTTCAATGCTTATTTTGGTAGACAACTAAAAGAAAATGCTTATATGATTAGACGCTTGGGTGATTATATGGCTAATATTAAAGGTGAACTTAAACTTGTTAGCAAACATGCTTCTATGGTTACCACTCAAGTAGAACAAGTACTTAAGGCTCAAAAAGAAGTGCTTGATGAAATGACTAGAAAGAAAAATGATTATGCTGTTAGAGTGGCTACTAGAACTGGTAGAATGGCTCAGGAACCTTTGTATCCTGAAGGCCACCCTAAGAGAATCGAGCAAGATTCTCAAAGAAATAATATTGATGTTCCTAGTTCTTCTAAAAAGAAGAAGAAGAAAAATGATAGAACTGTGCAAACTTCTAGTGAACCTATTGCTGAACCACCTGATAATCAAATGATATATCTATGTCTAATGCTGAAACACAATCTGGTAATGAACATGAACCTAGTAAAAATATTAATGATGATGTTCATGATGATGCTCAACCTAGTAATGATAATGATGTAGAAATTGAACCTGCTGTTGATCTTGATAACCCACAAGCAAAGAATCAACGTTATGATAAAAGAGACTTTGTTGCTAGGAAACATGGTAAAGAAAGGGAACCTTGGGTCCAGAAACCCATGCCTTTTCCTCCGAAACCATCCAAGAAAAAGGATGACGAGGATTTTGAGCGCTTTGCTGAAATGATTAGGCCTATCTTTTTGCGTACGAGATTAACTGATGTGCTCAAAACGAATCCTTATGCTAAATATATGAAGGATATCATTACTAATAAAAGAAAGATACCGGAAGCTGAAATTTCCACCATGCTTGCTAATTATACTTTTAAGGGTGGAATACCAAAGAAACTTGGAGACCCCGGAGTACCTACTATACCTTGCTCCATTAAAAGAAATTATATTAAAACTGCTTTATGTGATCTTGGAGCCGGTGTTAGTGCCATGCCTCGCTCTTTATATCGTAGACTTGACTTGAATAAGCTGACACCTACTGAAATATCTTTGCAAATGGCTGATAAATCAAGTGCTATACCTGTCGGTATCTGTGAGGATGTGCCTGTTGTGGTTGCAAACGTTACTATTTTAACGGGCTTTGTTATACTTGATATTCCCGTGGATGATAGTATGTCTATTATTCTTGGAATACCTTTTCTTAATACTGCAGGGGCTGTTATTGATTGCAACAAAGGCAATGTCACTTTTCATGTTAATGGTAATGAGCATACGGTACACTTTCCGAGGAAACAACCTCAAGTCCATAGTATCAACTCTATTGGAAAAATTCCATCGATTATATTTGGAGGTTTTGAATTTCCTCTTCCTACTGTCAAGAAGAAATATGATATTCTTATTATTGGGGATGTGCATATCCCCGTTGAGGTAACTTAGTGTTATTCGAAATTTCTTCGGTTTCATGATTATCGGAATGAGTTTGTTAACAAGACTTGATCAACCTTGTTAGTGGATTCTTTTTGATGAGCATGAGATGGATGAAACTAGAAGCACAAACTTCTGTACCCTCTCTATATTTTCTGTTATTTATATTAAATAAAGTAAAAATAGTATTTTTTGTCTGTTTCTTGACTTATCTGTGCAATATAAAAATATCCCGAAAATAGAAGTCCTCAGAATGCCATGCCAATTTAATATGATTTTTTCGGGAATATTTGAGGATTTACTATGCAAAAATTACCGCGGGAGGAGCTGCCACCTGGCCACGAGGGTGGTGGGCGCGCCCCCCCTATAGGGCGCGCCCCCTGCCTCGTGGGCCCACGATGGCCCTCCTCCACTTATCCCAGCACCCATCTTCTTCCCCTATCTCACACAAACCCGAAAAACCAACTCAAGCACGAGTTCCAGCCACTTTTGCTGCGATTTTCGATCTCCTTGCTCAAAGCACCCCTCGCAAAACTGCTTGGGGAGATTGTTCCTTGGTATGTGACTCCTCCATTGGTCCAATTAGTTTTTGTTCTAGTGCTTTATTCTTTGCAAATTTGTGTTGCATAGGTGACCATGTTCTTGAGCTTGCATGCGAAATTTACATGGTTCTAAGTAGTTCTAATGCTTGATATAGGCTCTAGACACTTGTAGGAGTAGTTGCTATCAATATTATTGATTTTGGTTTACTTTTATTTTGAAGTTACTAAAAATTTCAGATTGTTTCAGAAAAATGATGAGGAGATTATTGAGGGGCTCATCAAGCCAAAGCTCAAAGGAAAAGGCACCGAAGCCTAAGTATAATTTGCCACGCACCACGGAGATTCGGGCGTGTGAATGGCCTTCTGATGATTTCTTGAGAGCAGCCGGTATCTATGAAGATTTTCATGAATTGGCTCACAATGCAGGCCTCACCGCTTTCCTCCACGACCAATGCGATCAGTATCTCTTACTCACAAATACCTTTGTGCAAAACTTTCATTTTCATTCTAGGAACTCACCACCTACGGTGGAGTTTCATTTATATGATGAGCATAAGGAGATGTCACTTTATGATTTCTGTCGGATTTGTTTAGTCCCTTTTGAGGGCAAGACAGAAGAACCACATCATGATGATGTGACTGGGTTTATTGATAATAGCACTGTAGGAGAAACCAGGAAGGTTTCCGACACACGAATCACTAGCATACATTTCCCTGTTTTGCGTTACTTTGCATTATTTGCTAGTCGTTGTTTAATTGGACGCGGAAATTCTGGAAACCTTAGTATCCCTGATTTAATTATTCTGCTCCAAGGTTTATACAGTGATAACACTTTTAGTTTGGGTGGTATTATTGCTAGACGGTTAAATATGAACCGTACTAAGGGCCCCATCTTTGGAGGCATCTATGCCACACGCCTAGCCGCACATTTTAACATACCTATTAGGCATGCTGAGAAGGAAGAAAAGGTGCTGCCCCATGTTTATCTAGATCATAAAAGTATGGTGGCACATGATTTTATTGTTAAAAATAGGGCAGGGGAGCTTAAATATCAATTGTTCTTTAATAAACATCATCCTGAGACTATTACCTTGTCTGCTCCTTCTTTGTTTGATTTGACTTCAGGCACGTACCTTGTTCCGTTGATGGCTATTCACGCCTACCGGAACCCTGCACCAGCCTCGGAACAGGAGCCACAAGATGAACCTCCACGACAATCTGTTTATTCTTGGGATCCAGAGATGACTGTCAGCCAGTGGCAGTCAGAGTCTTCTTCCTCATCACAGTACGACCCCAACAACTATTATTATGGATATCCGCCAGGCCAGCCGTGGCCATAGACCAACTTAGGCCAAAAGCCTAAGCTTGGGGGAGTACGTATTTCTCACCGACATTACATTTATGTTCACACACACTCATTGCTAGATGTCGGTGCTCATACTTTTTCACTGTAATATCCATGCTAGATTATTTTCCTTTTCCTGCTTTCTTCTTGTGTGTTTGTTAGACCTTCAGAAAAAACCAAAAAAATTAGTAGTAGTTTATTTTTCTCCTGTAGTAGTAATAATTTAAAAGAAAACCCAAAAATATTTCCCGTTCTTCTTTTGCTTGTTGGGATCTTTCCCGTGTAAATAATTTTATTTCGTTTCTTCTATTTGGGGGTCAGTAGGAGAAGACCATAATTAAATTGTTGAAGTGGCTCTTATATGCATTATTGTTGATTCAACCAAGAGCCCATATTGCCTTGTCTTCTCCTGTTTATTGAATGCTCGCAGATTCCAGCTTAGTCCAATGCACGTGCACTCTTATTATTATTCACACCGTTTGATCGTGCAAGTGAAAGAAAATTATGATGACATATGATGGACTGACTGAGATGAGAAAAGCTGGTATGAACTCGACCTCTTTTGTTTCTGTAAATATGATGAGCCTGTCGTTCTTGATTTAGCTTATTATGAATAAACATGTTTGCAATAACGATTGGAGATCAGAGTTTCTTGTGCCATGCTTGATTAGCTATGAGTTATAATGATTTACCTTGTATGTCAACATGCTATTGAGATGATTATGATGTGGTATGATAGGGTGGTATCCTCTTTTGAATGATTTAAGTGACTTGACTTGGCACATGTTCACGCATGTAGTTGAAACAAAATCAACATAGCCTTCACGATATTTATGTTCATGGTGGATTATATCCTACTCATGCTTGCATACAATGTTTATTAATTTTAATGCATGTACATGGCTGTTGTCGCTCTCTAGTTGGTCGCTTCCTAGTCTTTTGCTAGCCTTCACTTGTACTAAGCGGGAATACTGCTTGTGCATCCAATCCCTTAAACCCCAAAGTTATTCCAGATGAGTCCACCGTACCTTCCTATATGCGGTATCTACCTGCTGTTCCAAGTAAATTTGTATGTGCCAAACTCTAAACCTTCAAATAAACATTCTGTTTTGTATGCTCGAATAGCTCATGTATCAAGAAAGGCTGTCCTTATCTTCCGTGTTAGGCGTGTTATTCTCAAGAGGAGTGGACTCCGCTCCTCACTCACGAGAAAATGGCTGGTCACCAGGATGCCCAGTCCCATGCTTTATGCAAACTAAATCAAAATTAATTGCAAACAAAACTCCCCCTGGGACCTGATGTATGTTGGAGGCACTCGTTGTTTCGAGCAAGCCATGGATTGATGCTTGTTGGTGGAGGGGGAGTATAAACTTTACCATTCTATTTGGGAACCGCCTATAATGTGTTTAGCATGGAAGATATCGCCATCTCTTAGTTGTTACGTTGACAATGAAAGTATACCGCTCAAAATACAAGTTATCCCTATTTCAAAACCGAGCTCTGGCACCTCTACAAATCCCTGCTTCCCTCTGCGAAGGGCCTATCCATTTACTTTTATGTTGAGTCATCACCCTCTTATTAAAAAGCACTAGCTGGAGACCACGACTGTCATTTGCATTCATCACTATTAAATTATATTGGGTATGACTATGATTGGATCTCTTTTAACATGAATTACAATGTCTAGTCAGTCCTTGATCTTTAAAGGTGCTCTGCATTTATGTTTTGCGGTCTCAGAAAGGGCTAGCGAGATACCATCTTGTTATATCATATTATGATTGTTTTGAGAAAGTGTTGTCATCCGAGATTTATTATTATGACTTGCTAGTTGATTATGCTATTGATATGAGTAATGATGAGACCTGAGAATTATTGCAAGTGTGGTTAGTTATGGTCTATGTTGAAAACTTGAATGCTGGCTTGACATAGTTACAACCACAAGAGCAAATAGAGTTTGTAAAAGTTTTTCTTTCTTTCTTTTAGTTTGTCAACTGAACTTCTTGAGGACAAGCAAGGGTTTAAGCTTGGGGGAGTTGATACGTCTCCGTTGTATCTACTTTTCCAAACACTTTTGCCCTTGTTTTGGACTCTAACTTGTATGATTTGAATGGAACTAACCCAGACTGACGTTGTTTTCAGCAGAATTACCATGGTGTTGTTTTATGTGCAGAAAACAAATATTCTCGGAATGAACTGAAACTCCACGGAACATCTTAGAAAAAATAATAAAAAAGCCTCGCCAAAGATGAAGACTAGGGAGCCCACACCCTTCTCACGAGGGTGGGGGGCGCCCCCCCTAGGGCACGCCCCCTACCTCATGGGCCCCCTGTTGCGTCTCCGACTCCAACTCCACCTCCATATATTGAGTTTCGATGAGAAAAAAA
This sequence comes from Triticum urartu, assembly GCF_003073215.2. NCBI lineage: Eukaryota > Viridiplantae > Streptophyta > Magnoliopsida > Poales > Poaceae > Triticum > Triticum urartu. Next base: position 433,549,038 of record NC_053025.1, on the reverse strand, counting down.
TCAAAGAGAAGAAATCATCGCGTTTTATGATACGGAGCCGCCGCCAAGCCCTAAAACCTCTCGGGAGGGCTGATCTGGAGTCCGTTCGGTGCTCCGGAGAGGGGGATTCGTCGCCGTCGTCATCATCAACCATCCTCCATCACCAATTTCATGATGCTCACCGCCGTGCATGTGTAATTGCATCGTAGGCTTGCTGGACGGTGATGGGTTGGATGAGATTTATCATGTAATCGAGTTAGTTTTGTTAGGGTTTGATCCCTAGTATCCATTATGTTCTGAGATTGATGTTGCTATGACTTTGCTATGCTTAATGCTTGTCACTAGGGCCCGAGTGCCATGATTTCAGATCTGAACCTATTATGTTTTCATGAATATATGTGAGTTCTTGATCCTATCTTGCAAGTCTATAGTCACCTACTATGTGTTATGATCCAGCAACCCCGAAGTGACAATAATCGGGATCACTCCCGTTGATGACCATAGTTTGAGGAGTTCATGTATTCACTATGTGCTAATGCTTTGTTCCGGTTCTCTATTAAAAGGAGGCCTTAATATCCCTTAGTTTCCAATAGGACCCTGCTGCCACGGGAGGGTAGGACAAAAGATGTCATGCAAGTTCTTTTCAATAAGCACGTATGACTATATACGGAATACATGCCTACATTACATTGATGAATTGGAGCTAGTTCTGTGTCACCCTATGTTATGACTGTTACATGATGAACCGCATCCGGCATAATTATCCATCACTGATCCGGTGCCTACGAGTTTTCCATATACTGGTTCTCGCTTATTTACTTTCCCGCTGCTACTGTTACAATCACTACAAAATACCAAAAACATTACTTTTGTTGTCTTTACTTTTGTTGCCGCTACCACCACTATCTATTACTTTGCTACTAAACACTTTCCTGCAGATACTAAGTTTCCAGGTGTGGTTGAATTGACAACTCACTTGCTAATACTTGAGAATATTCTTTGGCTCCCCTTGTGTCGAATCAATAAATTTGGGTTGAATACTCTACCCTCGAGAGCTGTTGCGATCCCCTATACTTGTGGGTTATCATGTGGTATGCTAGAAATAATGAAGGCGTCTTCCCCGGCTCTGGTTCTTTCTCGTCCGTGTGCGCTCGGCGTGGTGCTGCCATATGCCGTTGTCAACATGCTCAACAAATGAGAGGAATCTGGAGAGGATTGTACGCCGAGAGACTGACAATGAGGACCCACCAGGTCCAAGCCATACACAAGCAAGTGCGCCATTGGGAAAAAATTTCCTCCTAATTGTATACTAACGTTGGGGCCCACAGGTTTGTCAACCTTAGTCAATAAACAAAATAAATTTCCAATAATGACTGTCATCGGGGAGCTTTTTTTCAGGGGTATTGGGGATCTTTCTGTTGTTGTTGCTGGAAAGGGGTATCGGGGATCTAGCTGGTACTTTTTTTCCAAAGGGCGAACAAGTATCAGCTAGGCCTAGGTTTTGTTTTTTAACATGCATAGCCCACGACATATGGAGACAGTGGTTTCAACTTATTTTTTGAGGTCCATACCGGCCTATGGGCCTCCCAGCGTAGGTTTTACTTTTTCTTAAAGATCGGCAGCCCAATGTTTTTTTAATAAAACGCAAATCTCTGCTCTATTTATCTATATAAGTATAATAATGTTGTGTCCAATTTATGTTTTCCCTTCTAACCACATTATATATATTTATATTATTACTATGATCGTATATTCAATAGAGACTTATATATACATTATAAAAACATCCCACGACTTATTAACTTATAAAAGTAAATGTTTAACAGAAGTTGTTTTCGACTCACGAGAAGATTTTAAGGACCAATGTAACAATAACGTGCTCATTTTTGTTTTGAGCAATAACTCGCTAATTTGTTAATTATATATATATATATATAATGTGTCACTCCGGTTTATTTTTGATATTAATTGCTCCTTCTAACCTAACATTATATATAGAACGAGCCTAGCTAATTTGTGTATTTCAAGAAAGTGCAAATGGGCTGGGATTTCTTAGAAAATATTAAATGGGCCGCATTGACGCGAAATTATTTGTTCATCCAACCCAGCAAATGGAGTGTAAATTCTAGAAAACATGGATGTTGCGGAATTTCCTTGGCCACCTATGCGACCGGGTGGCCCCTTCTTGGTTTAGCAGGAGGGACGGCGCGTTGCACAAAGAGAAGACCAGCATACGGCAGCGCGACAGAGAGCACACAAGCGATTTACCCAGGTTTTGGCAGCCGCGAGGCGTAAGACCCTACTCCTGCTTTAGTGGACTGATGGAAGAATGAATGTGGTCGTGCGTAGTACACTTGCCCCCCAAGGTTTGCCTTGGGGGCACAACGACTACGTGTGTGTGGTGGCTTGGGGTTATCGATTTTCTAACCTTCTAACCCCTCCTACGAGTGCCATGGGCCTCCTTTTATAGATTAAGGGGTCACCAAAGTGGCAAAGTGGTCATTATCCACTGATATGATAGCAAATAGTGCTATCATACCTAACTCTGCGGGCTGATAGGGTGCATTAAATGTGCCACTTAGTGTCACATCACTTGGCGCCCGGCAAGGCCCGCTGGGCTATCTTGCCAGCTCCGCACCTGTTCTCTTGACACGTCACTGGATGAGTGTCATCTGTAGACTTCTCTGTAGGAAATGGCTGCCATGTGGCGAAAGGCTGCCACTTAATCATCTTGTGGCTTGACACCACACTGATTGACAATGTGAGTCGTGCTTGAGTGGTTGGTTGGGTGGTTCTGCCCCCGCGAGCCCCGGCAGGCTCTGCCAGGGAGCCTCCGTAGCTTGCTTCTGGTGGTGGCCTCGCCCCTTGTCGGGCTTGCCTGCCCGGCAAGGGAGGCCCTTCTCTTGCCGATATCGTGCTCCTTAAGCTCGATCTTGGTCCTTCTGAGCTCCATGTTGGTTCTTCAAATCTCTTGGTTCTTCAATCTCTGAGTTAAGCTGGTGCTTCAATCTTGATCTTGTGCCTGTGCATAGTTGGTCAATAGACCCAGGGTTTGTTGCACCGACAGAAGCCCCCGGGCCTGCCCCGAACGTGTTGCTGAGCATCGTCGGGGTAGGGCCTAATAAGTGCACAGGCACAGGTTGCTGAAGGGGTTGGCCCCTTAAGTTTTTCATTGCTGCTTCATCAGCCTTGATTCCGGGCTACTTTTCGGTTTTCCCGTGTGCGGCATAAAGCCAATAGTGGTGGGGTTGTTCCAGTAATGGCCCGTGAATGACTTTAACGCACGGGGTAGAAACTGCCAATTTACTCTTCCCACGGCGTGCCCTTATCCTTAGCCACGTATGCAGCATGCATCGTGCGGGGTAGGTAACGGAGGCGCGTGGCATGGGAGAGTACCATGGAAAGGGCCCGCCCATCTTGAATTGGTGGAGGAGGGCGGTCGTCATCCGTGAATGGAGCAGCTGCCCCTCCCCGCCCGACCTATAAACGGGGAGGAGCGGAGGAGGGCGGAGTCATCCGTCTCCGTGGTCCTCTTCTCCTCATCTTCTGTTTCTGCTAGTCATGCTTGAGAAGGAACTTTGGGGCCAGCCCCCGGGCTCCTGTTTGGTATCTCCCTTGGATTTAAAAGGAAGGTTCCGGTGGCGTGGCGCCGACGCCGGGAGTGGCAACCCCGGCGCGCTTCCCGCCGGGTCGCCCGTGGCCTTGACTTCAGTGGGAGGGAATGCGACCAACACCACGTCGTGGCTCGAGATGGACACGCCACATGGTAGTCGACTGCTCCCCATTCTTCTTCCCTTCGTGGCATCGGGGAGGAGTCGTAGAAGAGATTTGCCGCAAACAGGGGCGAATCTGGCTCCTCCTAGACGCGGTTTTCTTCGTCGAACAGGAAGGCTCCTTGCTTTCTCACGCGTCTTCAGGACGTGCAGTGACTTCTAACGTCAGGGCTCCCGGGGACGACCATGCTCTCTGTGGGACGGCTTAGAGAGCATGGTACCCGACGTGGTGGTCGCGTCGAGGTCCTCGGGTGGTAGTGATGCGGACGACATCGGCAACGATGACGCATCAAGAACGGGGACGACCGTTCCGATGACCGTGTTTGCCGGTGACTCCGTACCACCCATCTGGTCCTCTAGCAGTGTCACCATCCACGCCCTCCCTCCAGTTTCTTCCTCCCTGCCGGGGAGCAACGCCGTCCTGATCCTGGGGAGGCGCCGAATCCCAGCTGTGCGCGCCTCCGGCCCCTTCGATCTCTTCCTGCAGGAGATGGACAAGGGCAAAGGCGTAATGGGGCACTTATCTTTTTTCAATCTTAAACTTGTAGGCAATTGCCAAATTTTAATTCAAATAATGTAATCTCTCGAATCCATCTTTTGTGTTCTATAATGCTTGTACTTGTATTCGCATGTCAATGAAAGAAATAAACCTTGCCGAGAACTCGTGCATGTATATGTCCATGCAGAGGTGGAGTGCCTCTTTACTGTAATTAAACGAGTTTTCCCAGCAGGATATCCTGCCAGTGCCCTTTTCGTCTGCCGGAGAACCATGCCTGCCGGGGAATAGACTGAGGCGCCAGCCCCCCGCCCACTCCCTTTTCACCAAGGGCCACTGTGACCATCCAGGCCGAAGCAACATTCGAGCCAAGGATGGGAGCACCCTAGTTTCAAGAGAGCGGCGAGGTTTCTCTATGCACAAGTTATAGCTTATAGAACACTAATGGACAAGAGGTAAACTTATCTGTTTGGCTTGCTGGGGGATCATGATGACGTGCAATCTTCTCGTCCCTTGTCGGAGTCAAGTTCACGGTAGGAACCTGCAACTCCATGTAGATGAGAATGAATGCAGGATGCAATCCTATCTATATGCATATGCAAATGCTCATGAAATGCTTATGCAGTGATCTGGGTGTGCTCGTGCATGCATGCGATCTCGATCGGGGGGCCCCACAACGCTTCTTTATTTTATCTTGAACGGGGTCATCACCCCGGCTTTGTACAAGGGGTTACATGCAACTGAGGCATGGCCTGTACAAAAGGGTGGCTGTCGGGCGGTGCCCGGCAGCCTCGCACCTTACGGGTAGTACTTACAGAGTTGCTCAATATTCCATGAGTTTTGCAACTGTGTGCCATCTCCGGTCTCCAGACGGATAGCGCCAGGTCTGGTGACTCGTACCACCCGGTAAGGGCCTTCCCACTTCGGTCATAGCTTGTTTGTACCCTTGGCAGACTGAACGCGCCTAAGGACAAGACCACCTTCCTCAAAACACCGGGCATGAACTATGCGGCTATGATAGCGACGCAGGGCTTGCTGGTAGTGTGCAGCACGCGTAGCAGCCCGGAGACGGTTCTCCTCAAGTAGCACAGCGTCGTCACGCCGGTGCTGATCTTGCGCTACTTCATTGTAGGCAAGCACTCTAGGGGACCCATAAATGAGTTTCATGGGGATAACTGCTTCTGTCCCGTAAACCAGGGAGAAGGGAGTCTGCCCGGTAGCTCGGTTCGGTGTCATTCGAGGGACCAGAGAACTACCAGTAGCTCCTCGATTCACTGCCTGCCATGCTTCTGCAGTGTATCGAAAGTTCTTGTCTTGAGTCCAGCATTCGCCCTCTCAGCTTGTCCATTGCTCCAGGGGTGTGCCACAGAAGCGAATGAGATTTTGCATTCGAGGGTGTGAACATATTGCATGAAGGTGTGGCTCGTGAACTGGGTGTTGTTGTCTATGATGATCCTTGCCGGAACTCCGAAACGACACACCAATTCTTTCAAGACTTGATAGCTGACTGAGCAGTCACCTTTCTCATGGCAGTCACTTCCGGCCACTTTGTAAACTTGTCGATGGCAACGAACAAGAATTCAAAGCCCCTGATTGCTCGGGGGAAGGGGCCGAGGATATCAAGCCCCCAGACCGAAAATGGCCATGATAGAGGGATTGTCTAAAGGGCTTGGGCAGGCATGTGTGTTCTCTTGGAATGGAACTGACAGGCTTCACATTTCGTGACGAGCTCAACTGCATCTTGGAGGGTTGTGGGCCAATAGAATCCTTGCCGGAATGCTTTCCCAACTAATGCCCTTGATCCAATGTGTGAGTCGCACATTCCTCTGTGAATCTCAGCCAGCAGTTCCTTTCCATCCTCCAGACAAACACATAGGCCCGGCTGGAGGGGGTGGTTCGGCAGGCTGTGAGGAGTTGTTTCCGGCAGGGTCTCTGCCGGGAGTGAATGGCTCTGCCGAGAGAGGCTTACCGTAGTCCATCTTTCTCCTCTTCCGGGCCATTGTGGCTGGTGATGTGGAGGGTTGAGAGAGATGGAGAACAAAAGTTCCTGGTTCCACAGGAAGCTTCTGCGCATCACACTTTGACAGGTGATCAGCTATGCTGTTTTCCGCACAGGGTACGTGCTCTGTTTGCAACCCGTCAAAGTGCTCCTCCAATCTCCTTACTTCCTCGACGTATGCTTCCATCAACGGGCTTTGGTAATCCTTGTTGACTTGCCTCACCACGAGCTATGAATCTCCTCGAATGATCAGCTTCCTAATTCCCAATTCTGCTGCAATCCTGAGCCTGGCAAGGAGCCCTTCATACTCTGATGTATTGTTGGTGGCTTCTTCCCGGGAAAAGTGCATCTGGACGACGTATTTCAAGTGCTCCACGGAGGGGGCAACAAGAAGCATGCCATCCCATGTACCTTGTAGGGAAAAAGCACCATCAAAATAGATAATCCATTCTTGGGGTGATTCCTTGCCGGTGAGGGAGTCTTGGATTATGGCGTCCTCGGGTGTCCGGGCTATGTGACATGGGCGGTACTGGTGGGCCGTGAAGATACAAGATAGAGGGCTTTCCCCTGAGTCCGGATGGGACTCTCCTTAGCGTGGAAGGCAAGCTTGACGTTTGGATATGAAGTTTCCTTTCTCTGTAAACCGACTCTGTACAAACCCTAGCCCCCTCTAGTGTCTATATAAACCGGAGGGCTTTAGTCCATAGGGGCAGTCATAATCATACAGGCTAGACATCTAGGGTTTAGCCATTACGATCTCATGGTAGATAAACTCTTGTAACCCCTATACTCATCAAAGTCAATCAAGCAGGACGTAGGGTTATACCTCCATCAAGAGGGCCCGAACCTGGGTAAACATCGTGTCCCCTGCCTCCTGTTACCTTTGATGCTTAGACGCACAGTTCGGGACCCCCTACCCGAGATCTGCCGTTTTTGACACCAACATTGGTGCTTTCATTGAGAGTTCCAATGTGCTGTCGACAAAGTATTCGATGGCTCGTTCGATCATCCACAATTATGATGTTTTGGGGAGATTCCCCCCAACCAAATTTTCGTATTCGGTGGCTTCGCGCTGCGTGCCAATTCGATTGGCCACCCCGAGCAGATCGACAGCTATGCCCCTGGTCATCGGATCAGTTTCGAGAATCTAAACTATGTCGCTGATATCCGAGGAGATTTGTGTCGGATGTGGGGTTCTAGCAAACCCTTAAGGTTCGAACACTGGGGTGCGCGTGAAGCCTTTCCTTCCTACCAATCTACGCCCTAGCTCGCTAAGATCTTGCAGACGAACTCGACGAACTCGCAACATAGAAAGACACGAGTTCTAGCACACGTTCAGCTCGATGACGATCCCCGGACTCCGATCCAGCAGAATGTCGGGGAAGAGTTCCGTCAGCACGACGGCGTGGTGACGATATTGATGTTCTACCGTCGCAGGGCTTCGCCTAAGCACCGCTGCAATATTATCGAGGATTATGGTGGAGGGGGGCACCGCACACGGCTAAGAGATCAATGATCAATTGTTGTGTCTATGGGGTGCCCCTGCCCCCGTATATAAAGGAGCAAGGGGGGGAGGCGGCCAGCCTAGGAGGAGGGCGCGCCAAGGGGGGAGTCCTACTCCCACCGGGAGTAGGACTCCTCCTTCCCTTGTTGGAGTAAGAGAGAAGGAAAGAGAGGGAGAGGAACAAGGAAAAGGGGGCTGCACCCCTTGTCCAATTCGGACCAGAGGGGGGGCGCGCGTCTCCTTCCTTTTGGCCTCTCTCCTCTATTCCCGCATGGCCCAATAAGGCCCATATACTGCCCGGCGAATTCCCGTAACTCTCCGGTACTCCGAAAAATACCCGAATCACTCGGAACCTTTCCGATGTCCGAATATAGTCGTCCAATATATCGATTTTTACGTCCCGACCATTTTGAGACTCCTCGTCATGTCCCCGATCTCATCCGGGACTCCGAACTCCTTCGGTACATCCAAACTCATAAACTCATAATATAATTGTCATCGAAACCTTAAACGTGCGGACCCTACGGGTTCGAGAACAATGTAGACATGACCGAGACACGTCTCCGGTCAATAACCAATAGCGGAACCTGGATGCTCATATTGGCTCCCACATATTCTACGAAGATCTTTATCGGTCAAACCGCATAGTAACATACGTTGTTCCCTTTGTCATCGGTATGTTACTTGCCCGAGATTCGATCGTCGGCATCTCAATACCTAGTTCAATCTCGTTATCGGCAAGTCTCTTTACTCGTTCCATAATACATCATCCCGCAACTAACTCATTAGATGCAATGCTTGCAAGGCTTAGGTGATGTGCATTACCGAGAGGGCCCAGAGATACCTCTCCGACAATCGGAGTGACAAATCCTAATCTCGAAATACGCCAACCCAACAAGTACCTTCAGAGACACATGTAGGGCACCTTTATAATCACCCAATTACGTTGTGATGTTTGGTAGCACACAAAGTGTTCCTCCGGTAAACGGGAGTTGCATAATCTCATAGTCATAGGAACATGTATAAGTCATGAAGAAAGCAATAGCAACAAACTAAACGATCAAGTGCTATGCTAACGGAATGGGTCAAGTCAATCACATCATTCTCCTAATGATGTGATCCCGTTAATCAAATGACAAATCATGTCTATGGTTAGGAAACATAACCATCTTTGATCAATGGGCTAGTCAAGTAGAGGCATACTAGTGACACTCTGTTTGTCTATGTATTCACACATGTATTATGTTTCCGGTTAATACAATTCTAGCATGAATAATAAACATTTATCATGACATAAGGAAATAAATAATAACTTTATTATTGCCTCTAGGGCATATTTCCTTCAGTCTCCCACTTGCACTAGAGTCAATAATCTAGATTATAATGTAATGATTCTAACACCCATGGAGCCTTGGTGCTGATCATGTTTTGCTCATGGAAGAGGCTTAGTCAACAGGTCTGCAACATTCAGATCCGTATGTATCTTGCAAATCTCTATGTCTCCTATTCTCGAAATACGCCAACCCAACATCTACCATTGGAGACACCTGTAGAGCTCCTTTATAATCACCCAGTTACGTTGTGACGTTTGGTAGCACACAAAGTGTTCCTCCGGCAAACGGGAGTTGCATAATCTCATAGTCATAGGAACATGTATAAGTCATGAAGAAAGCAATAGCAACATACTAAACGATCGGGTGCTAAGCTAATGGAATGGGTCATGTCAATCAAATCATTCAACTAATGATGTGACCTCGTTAATCAAATAACAACACTTTGTTCATGGTTAGGAAACATAACCATCTTTGATTAACGAGCTAGTCAAGTAGAGGCATACTAGTGACACTAAGTTTGTCTATGTATTCACACATGTATTATGTTTCCGGTTAATACAATTCTAGCATGAATAATAAACATTTATCATGATATAAGGAAATAAATAATAACTTTATTATTGCCTCTAGGGCATATTTCCTTCAGTCTCCCACTTGCACGAGAGTCAATAATCTAGTTCACATCGCCATGTGATTTAATACCAATAGTTCACATCACCATGTGATTAACACCCATAGTTCAGATCGACATGTGACCAACACCCAATGGGTTTACTAGAGTCAATAATATAGTTCACATTGCTATGTGATTAACACCCAAAGAGTACTAAGGTGTGATCATGTTTTAATTGTGAGAGAAGTTTAGTCAACGGGTCTGCCACATTCAGATCCATAAGTATTTTGCAAATTTCTATCTCAACAATGCTCTGCACAGAGCTACTCTAGCTAATTGCTCCCACTTTCAATATGTATCCAGATTGAGATTTAGAGTCATCTGGATCAGTGTCAAAATTTGCATCGACGTAACCCTTTACGACGAACCTTTTTGTCACCTCTATAATTGAGAAACATATCCTTATTCCACTAAGGATAATTTTGACCAATGTCCAGTGATCTACTCCTAGATCACTATTGTACTCCCTTGCTAAAAACAGTGTAGGGTATACAATAGATCTGGTACACAGCATGGCATATTTTATAGAACCTATGGCCAAGGCATAGGGAATGACTTTCATTCTTTTTCTATCTTCTGCCGTGGTCGGGCTTTGAGTCTTACTGAACTTCACACCTTGTAACACAGGCAAGAACTCCTTCTTTGACTGTTCCATTTTGAACTACTTCAAAATCTTGTCAAGGTATGTACTCATTGAAAAAACATATCAAGCGTCTTGATCTATCTCTATAGATCTTGATGCTCAATATGTAAGCAGCTTCACCGAGGTCTTTCTTTGAAAAACTCCTTTCAAACATTCCTTTATGCTTTGCAGAATAATTCTACATTATCTCCGATCAACAATATGTCATTCACATATACTTATCAGAAATGCTGTAGTGCTCCCACTCACTTTCTTGTAAATACAGGCTTCACCACAAGTGTGTATAAAACTATATGCTTTGATCAACTTATCAAAGCGTATATTCCAACTCCGAGATGCTTGCACCAGTCCATAGATGGATCCCTGGAGCTTGAATATTTTGTTAGCACCTTGTCGGGTGGTAGGTGCGACATATGCCAACGGGTGGCTTATCATTGTGGGAGCCAGTAAGACATCGCCGGTGCCTGGAAACGGGATAAGGCGAAGACATGCATGCCGGCGGATCTTACCCAGCTTCGGGGCTCTCCGTGGAGATAACACCCCTACTGCTGCTCTGCGGGGTCTCCGCATGTTCACTAGATGAATCAAGTAGCCACACAACGCTCCTTGAGCTGTTTGGGGGGAGGAGGAAGAAGGGCACGGCTAGCCTGCTTCTTCTCCTTGGGTGGTGTCTAGAACTAGCAAGGGGTCGAACCCTTTGCATGGGTGCTCCGGGGGGTTTATATAGGCCTACCCCCCGGGGGTACAATGGTAATCCGACTGGGCGCGGGGCCCAGCCGTCTGTGACTGCGCTCGCCGGCTTCTGCGCCGGCTGCTGGGGCCCGCCGACTGGTGGGTCCCGCCGGCTGCCGGCCCCTTGGTCGACAGCCAGGCCCCACTGTCCAGGGCCTGGTCGGCGGCTGGTTACTGTGGCTCCATCTTGTTGACGTGAGCTTCATCGTGGTAAGCGCGGCTACAGTGTCGCCGCCTGTCAGGCGATCGCTGTAGTCTCACCGCGTCTTGTCTCCTTAATGGGGCATCTTCTTCGAGGGAGGCGGCAAGCCGGCTGCGGGGAGCCGGCTCCGTCGTGGGCCGACTGGTTGGAGGCGTGGCCGCCTTCGGGCATCCCTCTGCTCGAAGGGGCCCACCGTCGGTGGGCCACGCTGGCGGCCCGTCGTGGGTGATGCCAGAGTCAACATGGCAACAGTGCCGCGCCGGACGGGTCATGCCTACCCCGTACGGCGCACTGTGCCAGGCGTGCTCCGGGATTCGGGGGTGGCAGGCTTTACTGTAGCCATGCCCCATCGCACCGCCGTTAGGTGGGTGCAAACTTTTGTGGGTACGGTCTAGACCGCTTTATGGGGAGCTGGCTTCTTGGAGTCGGCCTTCTCATGGCCGGCTTCTTGGAGTCGGCCTTCTCATAAGGGCTAAAGTCGGACCGCCTTCCGAAAGCCGGCCTGGATGGCAGCCAACAAGGGGAAGGCGGCCCCATGCCTCGGATTCTTGAGAGCCGGTCGGGCTCGCAACTTTTTCAGAAGGGCCAGGGGAAGCTGGCTAGGCTACCCATGGCTAATTACTCCGACAGTAGTCCCCGAAGCTGATCGAGCTCCGAGGCGAGCAGGAGGACAAGAAGCTTGGTCAGCTTCCCATCCTGAAGAGCCGGCTTAGCGGGCGAATGACGACTTCAGAGAGCCCCGCGTCCTGTAGGCGGGTGGAGAGGGGGGACCTGCGCGCTGACTACGGGCCCTCCCGCGGCCACGTGGCGGCGAGATCCTGCGAGCGCACGCGCGCGCGGGACGCCGCCGCAGGCCCGGGCCCGCCACTCGCGAGCCTTGGTCCGGGCGTGGATCTTCCGTGGCCCACAGGGGCCGCTCGCCTTCTCAAGGCAGTTTTGTTTCGCCGTTAAGGTCAATAATCGCGGGACGTGGGGAGTGGGCACGATCGATCCCCACGCTTCCCCACGTTGCGCCTCCTCGGCTCCGCCACGTGAGCCTATAAGTAGGGGGAGGGAGAGTGACAGAGGTTCGCACGCTCTCTCCCGCTCCAACCCTCCTAACCCTCGTTTCTTCCTCTCGCTGCCGTCGCAGCTTCCCGTCTCAGCGCCGCCGCGTCTCTGCACCGCCTCGCTCCCATGGCGTTGTCAAGCTCGTGGGACGGCTCCAACGTCCATGACGACCATGTGGAGTTCCTCCGCCAGACTCGGCGCCTGCCCGGTGCCGACCTCGTACAGGTCCGCCTGGCGCTGGAGAAGGAGATCTCGCTGGCACCGGAGGAGGGCGAGCGGGTCGTCTTCCGCTCGCACCGCCTGCGCGGCTTCGGCTTTCCGGCGAGCGGATTTCTGCGCTCTTTCCTGGAATTCTACAACCTCCAGCCGCATCACCTCACGCCCAATGCGGTGATGCTGCTGTCGGCCTTCGTCTCCCTCTGCGAGGGCTTCTTGGGGCTGCTCCCCACGCTGGAGCTCTGGTGAGAATTCTTCCAGAGCAAGCTCGGCATAGTCGTCGCCGGCGTGCCCGCCCCCTGCGGGGCCTTCATCGCCATGAGGAGGGCGAGCGAGAACAACCCGTTCCCGCCCATCCCCCTGATCCAGTCGGTGAAGGTCTGGCAGAGATCGTATTTCTACGTGAAGAACGTCGCCGAGCAAGGAGACTACATCAACCTGCCGGCTTACGTAGCCGGCCCGCCGGCTGGGAGGCAGCCCTCGTGGAGCTTCCGGTCCCGGTCACTGTCTCCGGCCGGGAACGCCGCCATCTCCCGGCTTCGGGTGATGATTCAGTTGGAAGGCCTACGCGGGGCCGACTTGGTGGCCGCCTTCGTGGAGCGCCGGATTCTCCCTCTCCAAAGCCGCCCCATATGATGTGTCAGATGAGCGGCCGCTTCGACCCAAGCCGGCTGAGCACATGGGAAATGCCCCACGCGGAGGTGGCGCTCATGGTTAATTACATCGCCAACTGCAAGCTCGCCGGGGACTGGCAATACGGCAAGGCGCCGTATTCTCGTGCCAATCCTCCGCCCGTGGTAAGTTTCTCTCTTGATCTTCTTTTTGTCGTCAGCCGGCTTCATGACGGCCGGCCTCTGACCAGTCGGTTCTTTTGAGCAGAACCCTCTTCTTGCGCCGCCGGCCGGGGCGGCGGGGATTGAACGCCAGTATGCCCCCGACCGCACGGTGGACGATGTTGACGACCCGGACTTGGGGGCGGCCGCCATGGAAGACGCCTTGGTGGGGGACAGCGCCGAGCCCGGAGGCTCAAGGTTCACCGCGAGCTTCGAGGACTGGCCGGATGATTTCGAAGCCAAAGTCGCCCCGCGTCGCCAGCCGGCGGCCGACCATTAGGGCGCGGGCTCGTCTATCGCGCCGGCGACCGGCGGCGGCGCACAGAAGCATCGGGCCGCTTCAGGTCTCTTTGGCAGTCGGCCGAATAAGTCCAAGCCCTCCACCGCGGCGACAAAACGAGACGAGGCGGCTGCGAAGGCAGCCCGCTTCCACAAGGTGGTGAAGCAGCCTCAGGCGGTTTCAGCGTAAGTCGCCGATTGCCTGGTCGCATGCCCTTCACCATTCTCTTTCTCTTCGAATATTCTTCTTAACTTTTTCTCGCTTGCTGGACAGGGCGCCGCTTTCCCTTGAGCGGGGTCCGGGCGGCTCAGTCGTGGGGCCGGCTGGAGGGTCTTCGAGCTCCCGCCGCGTGGACCCCCGCGCCGATCTCAGGGAGGCCACAGAGCGGAACGCTCGCGAAGCGCGGGAGGAGCGCGAGGCGGCGGAGAAGGCGGCCACACAGGCAGCGAGGGAGCAGGCCGACGCAGCAGCCAAGGGCCAGACGGAGGCGGCTACCGCGGAGACGGAGGCGGAAAGCTCACGTAACCTGCCTCCGCTGCTCGCCATTCCTCTCCGAGCCGTAGCCCCCGACGCCCCATTGCCCTTGGCGGAGGAGATCGTCCAAGACCCGCCGCTGACGGAGAGGGGGGAGGACCCCGTGACCTTCGCGAGGAGAGCGCCGCCAGCAGCGCCAACCGGGGCGGGCCAAGGCGGCCAATCGTCAGCGGCGCTAGAGGGGCCGACTGGAGGTGAGCCGGAGAACAGAGCCGGCCTCGAGGTGCGACCGGCGACGGGCCGTCGCGTAGGGGGAGGCGCCGCTCCGCCGGAGTTGCGCCGAGTCGCGGGCGCAGGCCAGTCGGCGGAAGATCTGGAGGCGGCCAGCACTGCCACGTCCGAGTGGACTCCCAGCGGGGGAACTGGCGAGCTGAATGTGGCGACGCAAGGGGTCCGGAGCCGGCTGCAAGCTCAGGCCGCCCTGCTGCAACAGTTCACCCAGGAGTTCTTGTCAACGCGAGCCACTATCCGGGTGAGTCCTTCATTCTTGGCCGCTTTGCTTTCTTAATTTCTTCTGTGGGGGCGCGTCAGCGCACCCACTGGGTGTAGTCCCCGAGATTCGGGCCGACTACTGCGCAGTCGGGTCGGATCTTTCTCGACGGCTACCTTACTTTGCTTTTTTCTGAACTTTCAGGAATACCACAACCTTCGTGCTGCCGCCTTCAACTCCCAGGCTCGGGAGTTGAGCCGGAGGACCGACGACCTGGCCGACAGCCGAAGTAAGTACTCGATCTTGTCTGTCTCCTGTGGGGGCGCGTCAGCGCACCCACTTGGTGTAGTCCACGAGATTCGGGCCGACTGCTGCGCAGTCGGGTCGGATCTTTCTTGACGACTCTTTCCTTATTGGTTTTTCTTTTTCTTTGTCTTCAGGGGCCAACGCCGACTTGAGGAAGGAGCTCGGCGAAGCGAAGGCCGCCCTTCATACCAAGGAGGCCGAGTGCGCCGCCTTGGTCTAGGAACGGGATCGCCTAGCCAAGAAGCTGGCCGACCAAGAGGAGAGCCACAAAGCGGCCCTACAGGCGGTGCAGGAAAGCGAAGCTGCCTCGAAGGCGGAGTATGAGACCGAGGCGGCGAGCTGGTCTGAGACCCGGCGAGCCCTGGACGAAGGCTTCGGCCGGATCGAGGATTTGATCGATGGTAAGCCACCTTCCTCGGCCCTCCCTTGCCCCTTGCCGCCTGGGTTTTTTCACTTATCTTGAGCTGCTTCTTGTTGTTTCTTGCAGATTACTTCCCGGGCTACTCCGCCTTCGCCGCCCAAAGCATTGAGGCCCATCGTGAGGCGCGTCGTCAGGCGGGGGCCAACATCGCGCCGGATGCGAACCGGACGCTCGAGGAGCAGCTCTTGGCTGTCCAGGCACGGTTGCAGCCGGCTCATCGGATGCTTCGTCGGCTCCAACGTGCCGGGGCGCAAGTGCTGGCCGCCCTCTGGCCCAGCGAGACGATCCCCCGCACCCCAAGCCGAACTGCCGACTGGCTGGAGGTCGCAGTTGGTCGCTTTGAGGCTTGGAAGGCGTCGGCGGCCCGCCTCGGAGCCGGGCGGGCGTTGGAGTTCATACGGGCTTGGTACCCAGGGCTGAGCCTGGACCAGCTACGCACTTGGCGGATGGAAGCCGACGCGGAGCTGGAAGAGGTGAGGCCGGCTATCGCCCAGCGAGCTTCGATGATCGCCGAGTGCACCGACATCAGCGTTTTCGCACCTGAAATCGATGATGACGGTGTTGCTCAGCCGGAGGAGTGGTTCGGGCTGAACCCGGCGGTGGGCGAGGACTCGGCGGAGGAGATTGCTGCCAGCGACGAAGGCGAGGATGATGAAGAGGACAGTGAAGACGTCGAGCCGGCTGGTGGAACAACCGGCCGACCTCAGGCCGACCGTGCCTCCAGCAACGAGGCGCGTGGAAGCGCGCCCTCTGCAGGAGGCGGCGACCAAGCCGAAGTTCGTCAGCCGGCCGCTCCTTCAGCCGGCACGACCGTCTCCGCCAACCAATCTGGCTCGTCGGCCGCTCCGCCAGCTTGACATGCCGTCTTTATCTTTCCTGCCTTGTTATCTTTGAACAATCTTTGTTAAGTTTTCGCAGTTCCACCCACTGGGGGTGTATCCAAACTATGTTGAATGCTGGCCTCTCGGAGGTCTTTTTATGTAAATATTATCATGTGCATGTTTGGTTTCCATTCGCGTATGCTTTTTTATCCTTAGGCTTTTTCCTTTGCCGCCTTCCCTCTTTGGGGAGGCAAGTACTTGAGCTTTCTTGGATTGAAGTGAAGTGAATGGAAACCGGCTGGCCGGCTACTCTGGTAGCCAGTCGGTGGTGTGAGAAAAACCGGCTTTTGTTATATTAGTCCGTTAGTCCCTAGCCGTTTTTCGTGTGGGCGCCCGTTCCTGCCTTTAACTCTTGCCAGCCGGACAGCCGGTTCTTCGAACTGCGACTTTTGGCGAGAGAAGGCTTGGGAGCCGGCACACTACTTGTCTGACTGCGGGTAGGACTTCTAACATAACTCCAGTCGGCCAGTCCCCGAGCCGACTAGTCGAACTCGGTGCCAGACGGAATAAGTAAATGACACGACAAGGTCATAAGCATGATACTTTTCATTCATAAATAAGGGATGGCAGTCCCTGAGCCTTCCTCGGGGAGCCTGTTGTCTTGTACTTAATACAAAAGTTAGCGCGGTACATACTGCATTTCAACTGTAAAATCTTCGGAGGAGGTTGGCGTTCCATGGCCGTTCCGACTCCTTGCCGGAGTCGTCTCTCTTGCGCGCCTTCGGCTTCTGTGCGTCGATCAGGTAGTAGGAGTCGTTGCCTAGAGCTCTGCTGATGACGAAGGGGCCTTCCCAAGGGGCTGAGAGCTTGTGCTGGCCGGCTGTTTGCTGGATCAACCGGAGCACAAGATCGCCCTCTTGGAAAGATCTTGGCCTGACCTTCCGGCTGTGGTAGCGGTGCAAACCCTGCTGGAAGATGGCAGACCGGCTGAGGGCTAACAGCCAGCTTCCTTCCAGCAGGTCGACAGCGTCTTCTCGTGCTTCCTTGGCCTCCGCTTCCGTGTACATGGTTACCCGAGGCAAGTCGAACTCGATGTCAGTTGGGATGACCGCCTCGGCACCATATACAAGGAAGAAAGGGGTCAAGCCGGTTGACTTGTTTGGTGTAGTGCGCAGACTCCAGAGGACAGCCGGCAGCTCATCGAGCCAGCAGCCGGCTGAGCGCTCCAGAGGTACGACCAGTCGAGGCTTGATACCGGAGAGGATGAGGCCGTTGGCTCGCTCGACCTGGCCGTTTGACTGCGGGTGGGCGACGGATACTAAGTCCAGCCGGATACCTTGGGCTGCGCAGAAACGTGCCAAGGCTCCTTTGGCAAAATTCGTGCCATTGTCAGTGATGATGCTGTGCGGCACGCCGTACTGAGTTGTTATGTCTGCGATGAATGTCACAGCAGTCGGCCCATTCAGCTTCTTGAGCGGCTTTGCCTCAATCCACTTGGTGAATTTGTCCACGGCGACGAGCAAATGCGTCATGCAGCCGCGCGCCGTCTTGAATGGGCCCACCATGTCCAGTCCCCAAACGGCGAAGGGCCAAGTGAGGGGAATGGTCTTGAGTGTCGAAGCCGGCACGTGTTGCTTGGAGCTGAAGAGCTGGCATCCCTTGCAATGTTTGACTAATTCTTTGGCGTCATCCAAAGCAGTCGGCCAGAAGAAACCATGGCGGAAGGCTTTGGCGACAAGTGATCTTCAGGCCGCATGGTGGCCGCATTCTCCCTGGTGAATGTCTCTGAGGATTGCAATGCCCTTCTCTTGCTCGACGCACCGTTGGAGGATTCCAGCGACACTGCGCTTGAGTAGTTCTCTGTTGACGATTGAGTATGCTCCGGCTCGACGTTGGACTTGTCTTGCTTCTGTTTCATTAGCCGGCAGGTCTTGGTTTACCAGGAAATTGAGGATGGACTGAGCCCATGATGGAGCCGCGACTTCTTCTACTGCCAATGTGGCTACTGCCACCAGGGTGGGCGGGCTGGGCGGTGAGGTGCTGGAGTCGGCTGCCGGCTGTAGTGCTGGTGCAGTCCCTGGGCCGGCTACCGCAGTCCCCGAGCCGGCTGTCGCAGTCCCCAAGCCCGCTGCCGAAGTCCCCGAGCCGGCTGCCGCAGTCCCCGAGCCGGCCGCCGCAGTCCCCGAGCCGGCTGCCGAAGTCGCCGGGCCGGCTACGGTGGTCTTGGGGTTGCCTACTTGGTTCTTCGAGCCGGACCCGGCCGCATCGGGGTCAGGCGGCATGAAGATGGAATCGGACTCTGGAGACGGTTTGATGGACGGCATGAGGAGGCGTTGTAGAGCAACGGTAGTTGGAATTGCTTGCCGAGTGGAGCCTATTCGAGCCAGGGCATCGACTGGTTCGTTGTCGGCTCGTGGTACGTGGAGGAACTCGCATCCTTCAAAGTATCCGCTGAGTTGTTGGACCAGGAAGCGGTAGCTCTCCATATTCGCGTCCTTGGCGTCCCAGTCGCCGGATGATTGCTGGACCACCAGGTCCGAGTCGCCATAACATAGGATCCGGCGAATGCCAAGTTCTTTGGCAAGCCGGAGCCCGTGTATGAGCGCCTCGTACTCGGCCACGTTGTTGGAGGCGGCAAAGTGGATCTGTAGCGTGTATCTGAGCTTGTCGCCTTTGGGAGAGGTAAGGACGACGCCAGCTCCCAAGCCGGTGCGCATCTTGGACCCGTCGAAGTGCATGCGCCAATGGGTGGAGTCGGGAGCCGGCGGTAGGTACTGGGTCTCGGCCCAGTCGACGAGAAAGTCGGCCAGTGCTTGGGACTTGATGGCAGTGCGCGGCTGGTAGAAGATCGTGTAGGGGGCCAGCTCGATGGCCCATTTCGCCACCCGGCCGGATGCGTCCCGGCTGCCTATGATCTCGGCTAGCGGGGCGGTGCATACGACCGTGACGGGATGCTCTTGAAGGTAGGGCTTCAGCTTCTTGGCGGTGAAGTACATGCCGTAACACATCTTCTGGTAGTGCGGGTAGTTCTGCTTTGAGGCGGACAGCACATCGCTCAAATAATACATCGGCCTCTGGACCGGCTGGGCTCGGCCTTCTTCTGGGCGCTGGACTACGATGATGGTGCTGACCACTCGGCTGGTTGCGGCGATGTAGAGGAGCATGGGCTCTTTCTCAGTCGGCGCCGCGAGGACAGGCAGCGTGGCCAGCATCTTCTTCAGCTCGTGAAAAGCTTGGTCGGCCTGGTCGTTCCACTCGAAGTGAGTGCTCTTCTTCATGAGGCAGTAGAGGGGGAGAGCTTTCTCTCCGAGCCGGCTGATGAAGCGGTTCAAGGAGGCCAAGCACCCGGTGAACTTCTGAATGTCTCGAAGCTTGGAGGGGATCGCCATTCTCTCGATGGCCTTGATCTTCACCGGGTTGCATTCGATGCCGCGTTCGGAGACCAGGAAGCCTAGGAGCTGGCCGGCTGGCACTCCGAACACGCATTTCTCAGGGTTAAACTTGATTTGGAACCGGCGTAAGTTCTCAAACGTTTCCTTGAGGTCTCCCAACAAGGTGCCGCGCTTCTCCGTCTTCACCACGATGTCGTCCACATAAACGTGAGCGTTTCTACCAAGTTGCTTGAGGAGGCACTTCTGCATGCAACGCTGAAAAGTGGCACCGGCATTTCTCAAGCCGAATGTCATAGTCAGGTAGTAGAAGGCTCCAAATGGCGTGATGAAGGCAGTCTTCAGGCGGTCATCCGGATCCAGCTTTATCTGGTGATATCCGGAGTAAGCATCCAAGAAACTCAACAGCTCGCATCCGGCTGTCGAGTCTATCACTTGGTCTATCCTTGGCAGGGCAAAGGGATCTTTGGGGCAGGCCTTGTTGAGACTCGTGTAGTCTATGCACATGCGCCACTTGTTGTTCTTCTTCAGCACGAGGACTGGGTTGGCGAGCCATTCTGGAAAGAAAACTTCCATAATGAAGCCGGCTGCCAAAAGCCGGGCTATCTCCTCCCCTACAATTCTGCGTTTCTCCTCCGACAGTCGGCGAAGGGGTTGTCTGACTGGCTTTGCGTCTTCTCGAACGTGTAGTTTGTGCTCGGCGAATTTCCTCGGAACACCCGACATGTCCTTGGGGGACCATGGGAAGATGTCTCGATTCTCACGGAGGAAATCGGCGAGCTCGCCTTCCTATTTGCTGTTCAGGTTTGCCCCGATGACGGCAAACCTTTCTGGATGCTCGGGGTCAAGAGGTATCTTCTTCGTCTCCTTGGCCGGCTGGAAAGATCCTTGAGCGTCATGCTCCTTGGGGTTGGGGGACACGGCCGACTGTTTGCCGGCTATGGCCACGACTCGGTCCAACATCTTCTTCTCTTCGGCAATCACAAGGGACTCGGCTAGCCGGCTGCTGGCTGCTGTGCACTCAGAGGACTTCTTGTAATCGCCGGCTATGGTGATGACGCCTTTGGTGCTTGGTATCTTCATCTTGAGGTATGCATAGTGGGGAACTGCCATGAATTTGGCCAAGGCAGGTCGGCCAAGCAATGCATGGTAAGGGCTCTCCAGGTCCACCACTTCAAACCAGATCGCTTCCCGGCGGAAATGCTCCTTGTCCCCAAAAAGTACATCAATCTTGATTTTGCCAATGGGGGCGCAGGACAGGCCGGGTACGATGCCATGAAACACTGTCCGAGTAGGCGTGAGCTGCTTCGTCTTGACGTTTAGCTTCTCCAGGGTGTCACGATACAGGATGTTGATGCTGCTCCCGCCGTCTATCAACACACGGGAGAAGCGGGCGGCGCGTCTATCCATTGCAAGGGTGGCTTCCAGGACCAAAGCATAAGAGCCGGGAGATGGCATCACCTCCGGATGGTCGGCCCGGCTCCAGCTGATGGGCTTTTCTGACCAATGCATGTGTCCGGCGGGGTTGGCAGCGACCACGCTAACTTCCTAGCGCTCTTGGCGCTTGCTGCGCCGGTCTTTGGGCTGGCTTGTAAAGACGATGTAGGTTGCTTGCTCGTCAGGGAACTCGTCATGCACGGCTCCGACTGCGGGCCGAGCGGCCGAAGGCGGAGGCGGCGGGCCGGCAGGCGGAGGAGGCGCGAGCCCTTCGCCCTTAGAGATTCGGGTGAGCCAATGGCATTTTCGGGTCGTGTGGTTGGACGGCTTCGCGCCACTGTGGAACTTGCAAGGGGCGTCGAGAGTTTGCTCGTAGGAGAAGGCGGGCTGCCAAGACGGCCTGCCGCCCTTGGGCTTCTTGGGCGCCGGTCGCTCTTCAGGCGGCGTGTCTTCGACTGTGGCCACCTGCCGACTGGCGGGAGGCGGCGCGGGGCCCTTGCGCTTGTGGTTGTTCGAATGGGGAAGTCGGCCAGAATCCCCAGCCGGCGTCTTGGGCGCCGGGTTGAGTACCTTTCCGGACGCGTCTACCCGAAGCTCGGTCTTCATCGAGGAGTCGGCAGTGGCGTACTTGTCCGCTATGTCCAGAAGCTCGTCAAGGGTAGCCGTCTCGTCGCAGAGGAGCTTGTGCTTGAGGAGGGTGCCTTCTCGGCATTCGACTGTGAAGTATTCTATGGCTTGCACCTCGTGCACCCCTTCACAGGAGTTGCGGAGCTCGGCCCAACGCGTGAGGTAATCGCGAGTGGACTCGGCGGGGCCTTGTACGCACAAGGAGAGCTGTCTGGGCTTGGGAGCCCGCTTGTAGGTGCTGGTGAAGTTGCAGATGAAGGCTTCTGTGAAATCTAGCCAGTTGTTGATGCTACGCGGCTTGAGGCTGTTGAGCCAGGTCCGCGCCGTGCCTTGCGGCATGAGGGGCACGTACTTCACGGCAACGTGCCGGTTGCCGTTGGCTATGCTAACCGCGGTGGAGTAGTCGATCAACCAATCTTCCGGCTTCACGGAGCCGTTGTACTTGGGCGTGTCTCTTGGGAGCGAGAACCCTTTGGGAAAGGGCTCGTCGCGGATGCGGGGGCCGAAACAAGGCGGGCCGACATCGTCTTCTTCTTCCAACGCCAGGGATCACGCCAGGCGGTCGATCCGATGGCGGGCGTCGTTCTCGCCGATTCCTTCGCGGCGGCCCAGCAGGCCGCTGAGAGTTGGGTGCGCCACTGGCGGCGGGGCGGGATATCTCTCTCCGCGGGGCGGAGGCGGAGGCGGGTTGCCACGCCATTCCATGGCCCGGGGATGACCGTCCGCGTCTCGCTCGATGGAGATCCGGGTCCGGCTGCGGCTGGCAACCGACTCCTTCTCGTGTCGCGCACGGGTATTGCTCGTAGTCGGCGTCTGGGACGTCGCGCCGTGTTCTCGGCGCGGGGGAGGGCTTTCCGCGCAGGCGTCGGCTTCGTGTTGCTGCGCGGCTGTGTCAATCAATTGCTGGATGCGCCGGGTCATGTGGGGGAGGTCTTCGGCCTCCAAGCCGTCCAACTCGTCTACAGCCGCCTGGGCGGCACGCAAGTTCTCGAGCGGAGTGGCATAGACCGGGCGGTCGACTCCCAGCGTGTCGGCGATGATGGCGCCGCGTTGCTTGACAAGGCCGGCCCGGCTTGGCCCGCCCGGGGCCGGCGTGCCGAAGGCGGCGCGGTCAGCTTCGCGCTGATAGGCCTCAGTGAGGCGTCTTACGGAAGCCAGCCTCCGGCCCTCTGCGAGGAGGGCGAGGCGGCGTGCCTCCAGTGCTTCGTCATCGGCATTAGCCGGGAGGGGAGCGGACAAGTCGTGGGCCGCCGCGTGCGAGGCGTCGCGGGCGCTCTCGTCGGCCGGGCCGCCGTGGCCGACAACCATCACTTCGGTGGTGACTGCATCGCAGCCGTCGGCTCGAGGAAGCGGGTCATTGTAGATCATGACATTGGTGGGGAAGGTGTCGTAGGAGGCCGTGTCGGAGTCGACAGGCATCGGGTCGATGGAGCCAACCGACTCCAGGTCCGCAGCGGGCTCGTAGGAGACATGGAGCTGGCCAAGAAGGTTGGCGAGGTGGTCGGTGCCCGCATCGGAGGCGAGCTCGTCGGAGATGAGATTTCGTCGAGGAGATCGTCGAGGCTGCTCGCCGCGCAGATGCTGGCGACGCCTCGCAGCGCGTCGTGATCGGGCGTGCCGGGCTGGCTACGCTCGCGGGGGAGGAATAAGGTTCCCGTCTAGAACAGGTCTCCGGACGACGGTGCACCTGGCCCCACGGTGGGCGCCAAATGGCGGGTGGTAGGTGCGACATATGCCAATGGGTGGTTTATCATTGTGGGAGCCAGTAAGACATCGCTGGTGCCTGGAAACGGGATAAGGCGAAGACATGCACGCCGGCGGATCTTACCCAGCTTCGGGGCTCTCCGTGGAGATAACACCCCTACTGCTGCTCTGCGGGGTCTCCGCATGTTCACTAGATGAATCAAGTAGCCACACAACGCTCCTTGAGCTGTTTGGGGGGAGGAGGAAGAAGGGCACGGCTAGCCTGCTTCTTCTCCTTGGGTGGTGTCTAGAACTAGCAAGGGGTCGACCCCTTTGCATGGGTGCTCCGGGGGGTTTATATAGGCCTACCCCCCGGGGGTACAATGGTAATCCGACTGGGCGCGGGGCCCAGCCGTCTGTGACTGCGCTCACCGGCTTCTGCGCCGGCTGTTGGGGCCCGCCGACTGGTGGGTCCCGCTGGCTGCCGGCCCCTTGGTCGACAGCCAGGCCCCACTATCCAGGGCCTGGTCGGCGGCTGGTTACTGTGGCTCCATCTTGTTGACGTGAGCTTCATCGTGGTAAGCGCGGCTACAGTGCCGCCGCCTGTCAGGCGATCGCTGTAGTCTCACCGCGTCTTGTCTCCTTAACGGGGCATCTTCTTCGAGGGAGGCGGCAAGCCGGCTGCGGGGAGCCGGCTCCGTCTTGGGCCGACTGGTTGGAGGCGTGGCCGCCTTCGGGCGTCTCTCTGCTCAAAGGGGCCCACCATCGGTGGGCCACGCTGGCGGCCCGTCGTGGGTGATGCCAGAGTCAACATGGCAACAGTGCCGCGCCGGACGGGTCACGCCTACCCCGTACGGCGCACTGTGCCAGGCGTGCTCCGGGATTCTGGGGTGGCAGGCTTTACTGTAGGCACGCCCCGTCGCACCGCCGTTAGGTGGGTGCAAACTTTTGTGGGTACGGTCTAGACCGCTTTATGGGGAGCCGGCTTCTTGGAGTCGGCCTTCTCATGGCCGGCTTCTTGGAGTCGGCCTTCTCATAAGGGCTAAAGTCGGACCGCCTTCCGAAAGCCGGCCTGGATGGCAGCCAACAAGGGGAAGGCGGCCCCATGCCTCGGATTCTTGAGAGCCGGTCGGGCTCGCAACTTTTTCAGAAGGGCCAGGGAAGCTGGCTAGGCTACCCATGGCTATTTACTCCGACACACCTTTAGGATTGAAAAAACCTTTTGGTTGCATCATATACAATTCTTCTTTAAGAAATCCATTAAGGAATGTAGTTTCGACATCCATTTGCCAGATTTCATAAAATGTGGCAATTTGCTAACATGATTCGGACAGACTTAAGCATCGCTACGAGTGAGAAAATCTCATCGTAGTCAACACCTTGAACTTTGTCAAAAACTTTTTTCCGACAAGTCTAGCTTTGTAGATAGTAACACTACTATCAGCGTCCGTCTTCCTCTTGAAAATCCATTTATTTTCTATGGCTTGCCGATCAACGGGCAAGTCAACCAAAGTCCACACTTTGTTCTCATACATGGATCCCATCTCAGATTTCATGGCCTCAAGCCATTTCGCGGAATCTGGGCTCATCATCGCTTCCTCATAGTTCGTAGGCTCGTCATGGTCAAGTAACATGACCTCCAGAACAGGATTACCATACCACTCTGGTGCGAATCTCACTCTGGTTTACCTACGAGGTTCGGTAGTAACTTGATCTGAAGTTACATGATCATCATCATTAGCTTCCTCACTAATTGGTGTAGTAGTCACAGGAACAGATTTCTGTGATGAACTATTTTCCAATAAGGGAGCAGGTACAGTTACCTCATCAAGTTCTATTTTCCTCCCACTCACTTCTTTCGAGAGAAACTCCTTCTCTAGAAAGGATCCATTCTCGGCAATGAATATCTTGCCTTCGGATCTATGATAGAAGGTGTACCCAACATTTTCTATTGGGTATCCTATGAAGAGGCACTTCTCCGATTTGGGTTTGAGCTTATTAGGTTGAAACTTTTTCACATAAGCATTGCAACCTCAAACTTTAAGAAATGACAGCTTAGGTTTCTTGCCAAACCATAGTTTATACGGTGTCATCTCAACGGATTTAGATGGTGCCCTATTTAACGTGAATGTAGCTGCCTCTAATGCATAACCCCAAAACGATAGTGGTAAATCGGTAAGAGACATCATAGATCGCACCATATCTAATAAAGTACGGTTACGATGTTCAGACACACCATTACACTATGGTGTTCCAGGTGGCATGAGTAGTGAAACTATTTTACATTGTTTTAACTGAAGGCCAAACTCGTAACTCAAATATTTTACTTCTGCGATCATATCGTAGAAACTTTTATTTTTGTTACGATGATTCTCCACTTCACTCTGAAATTCTTTGAACTTTTCAAATGTTTCAGACTTGTGTTTCATCAAGTAGATATACTCATATCTGCTCAAATCATCTGTGAAGGTCAGAAAATAACGATACCCTCCGCGAGCCTCAACACTCATTAGACTGCATACATCAGTATGTATTATTTCCAACAAGTTTGTTGCTTGCTCCATTGTTCCGGAGAACGGAGTCTTAGTCATCTTGCCCATGAGGCATGGTTCGCAAGCATCAACTGATTCATAATCAAGTGATTCCAAAAGCCCATCAACATGGATTTTCTTCATGCGCTTTACACCAATATGACCTAAACGACAGTGCCACAAATAAGTTGCACTATCATTATTAACTTTGCATCTTTTTTGCTTCAATATTATAAAAATGTGTATCACCACGATCGAGATCCAACAAACCATTTTCATTGGGTGTATGACCATAGAAGGTTTTATTCATGTAAACAGAACAACAATTATTCTCTAACTTACATGAATAACCATATTGCAATAAACATGATCCAATCATATTCATGCTCAACGTAATCATTAAATAACATTTATTTAGGTTTAACACGAATCCCCAAAGTATAGGGAGTGTGCGATGATGATCATATCAATCTTGGAACCATTTCCAATACACATCGTCACTTCACCTTTAACTAGTCTCTGTTCATTTTGCAACTCCCGTTTCGAGTTACTATTCTTAGCAACTGAACTAGTATCAAATACTGAGGGGTTGCTATAAACACTAGTAAAGTACACATCAATAACATGTATATCAAATATACTTATGTTCACTTTGCCATCCTTCTTATCCGCCAATCACTTGGGGTAGTTCCGCTTCCAATGAACATTCCCTTTGCAGTAGAAGCACTCAGTTTCAGGCTTAGGTCCAGACTTGGGTTTTTTCACTTGAGCAACAACTTTTTTGCCGTTCTTCTTGAAGTTCCCCTTTCTTCCCTTTTTCCATTTACTTGAAACTAGTGGTTTTGTTTACCATCAACACTTGATGCTTTTCTTGATTTCTACCTTCGTTGATTTTAGCATCACGAAGATCTTGGGAATCGTTTCCGTTATCCCTTGCATATTATAGTTCATCACGAAGTTCTACTAACTTGGTGATGGTGACTAGAGAATTCTGTCAATCACTATTTTCTCTGGAAGATTAACTCCCACTTGATTCAAGTGATTGTAGTACCCAGACAATCTGAGCACATGCTCACTGCTTGAGCTATTCTCCTCCATCATTTAGCTATAGAACTTGTTGGAGACTTCATATCTCTCAACTCGGGTATTTACTTGAAATATTAACTTCAACTCCTGGAACATCTCATATGGTCCATGACGTTCAAAACGTCTTTGAAGTCCCGATTCTAAGCCGTTTAAGTATGGTGAACTAAACTATCAAGTAGTCATCATATTGAGCTAGCCAAACGTTCATAACATCTGCATCTGCTCTTGCAATAGGTTTGTCACCTAGCGGTGCATCAAGGACATAATTCTTCTGTGCAGCAATGAGGATAAACCTCAGATCATGGATCCAATCCGCATCATTGCTACTAACATCTTTCAACTTAGTTTTCTCTAGGAACATATCAAAAATAAAACAGGGGAGCTAAACGCAAGCTATTGATCTACAACATAGATATGCTAATACTACCAGGACTAAGTTCATGATAAATTTAAGTTCAATTAATCATATTACTTAAGAACTCCCACTTAGAAAGACATCCCTCTAATCTTCTAAGTGATCACGTGATCCAAATCAACTAAACCATAACCGATCATCACGTGAAATGGAGTAGTTTTCAATGCTGAACATCACTATGTTGATCATATCTACTATATGATTCATGCTCGACCTTTCGGTCTCAGTGTTCCGAGGCCATATCTGCATATGCTAGGCTCGTCAAGTTTAACCTGAGTATTCTGCGTGTGCAAAACTGGCTTGCACCCGTTGTAGATGGACGTAGAGCTTATCACACCCGATCATCACGTGGTGTCTGGGCACGACGAACTTTGGCAACGGTGCATACTCAGGGAGAACACTTTTATCTTGAAATTTAGTGAGAGATCATCTTATAATGCTACCGTCAATCAAAGCAAGATAAGATGCATAAAAGATAAACATCAGATGCAATCAATATAAGTGATATGATATGACCATCATCATCTTGTGCTTGTGATCTCCATCTCCGAAGCACCGTCATGATCACCATCGTCACCGGCGCGACACCTTGATCTCCATCGTAGCATCGTTTTTGTCTTGCCAATCTTATGCTTCTACGACTATCGCTACCGCTTAGTGATAAAGTAAAGCATTACAGGGCGATTGCATTGCATACAATAAAGCAACAACCATATGGCTCCTGCCAGTTGCCGATAACTCGGTTACAAAACATGATCATCTCATACAATAAAATATAGCATCACATCTTGACCATATCACATCACAACATGCCCTGCAAAAACAAGTTAGACGTCCTCTACTTTGTTGTTGCAAGTTTTACGTGGCTGCTACGGGCTGAGCAAGAACCGTTCTTACCTACGCATCAAAACCACAACGATAGTTTGTCAAGTTGGTGTTGTTTTAACCTTCGCAAGGACCGGGCGTAGCCACACTCGGTTCAACTAAAGTTGGAGAAACTGACACCCGCCAGCCACCTGTGTGCATAGCACGTCGGTAGAACCAGTCTCGCGTAAGCGTACGCGTAATGTCGGTCCGGGCCGCTTCATCCAACAATACCGCCGAACCAAAGTATGACATGATGGTAAGCAGTATGACTTATATCACCCACAACTCACTTGTGTTCTACTCGTGCATATAACATCAACGCATAAAACCTGGCTCGGATGCCACTGTTGGGAACGTAGTAATTTCAAAAAAATTCCTACGCACACGCAAGATCATGGTGATGCATAGCAACGAGAGAGGAGAGTGTTGTCTACGTACCCTCGTAGACCGAAAGCGGAAGCGTTAGCACAACGCGGTTGATGTAGTCGTCCGTCTTCACGGCCCGACCGATCAAGCACCGAAACTACGGCACCTCCGAGTTCTAGCACACGTTCAGCTCGATGATGATCCCTGGACTCTGATCCAGCAGAATGTCGGGGAAGAGTTCCGTCAGCATGACGGCGTGGTGACAATCTTGATGTTCTACCGTCGCAGGGCTTCGCCTAAGCACCGCTACAATATTATCGAGGATTATGGTGAGGGGGGCACCGCACACGGCTAAGAGATCAATGATCAATTGTTGTGTCTATGGGGTGCCCCCTGCCCCCGTATATAAAGGAGCAAGGGGGGAGGCAGCCGGCCTAGGAGGAGAGCGCGCCAAGGGGGGAGTCCTACTCCCACCGGGAGTAGGACTCCTCCTTCCCTTGTTGGAGTAAGAGAGAAGGAAAGAGGGGGAGAGGAACAAGGAAAGGGGGCTGCACCCCTTGTCCAATTCAGACCAGAGGGGGGGCGCGCGCCTCCTTCCTTTTGGCCTCTCTCCTCTATTCCCGTATGGCCCAATAAGGCCCATATACTCCCCGGCGAATTCCCGTAACTCTCTGGTACTCCGAAAAATACCCGAATCACTCGGAACCTTTCCGATGTCCGAATATAGTCGTCCAATATATCGATTTACTTCCCAACCATTTCGAGACTCCTCGTCATGTCCCCGATCTCATCCGGGACTCCGAACTCCTTCGGTACATCAAAACTCATAAACTCATAATATAACTGTCATCGAAACCTTAAGCGTGCAGACCCTATGGGTTCGAGAACAATGTAGACATGACCGAGACGCGTCTTCGGTCAATAACCAATAGCGGAACCTGGATGCTCATATTGGCTCCCACATATTCTATGAAGATCTTTATCGGTCAAACCGCATAACAACATACGTTGTTCCCTTTGTCATCAGTATGTTACTTGCCCGAGATTCGATCGTCGGCATCTCAATACCTAGTTCAATCTCGTTACCGGCAAGTCTCTTTACTCGTTCCATAATACATCATCTCGCAACTAACTCATTAGTTGCTATTCTTGCAAGGCTTAGGTGATGTGCATTACCGAGAGGGCCCAGAGATACCTCTCCGACAATCGGAGTGACAAATCCTAATCTCGAAATACGCCAACCCAACAAGTACCTTCGGAGACACCTGTAGAGCACCTTTATAATCACCCAGTTACGTTGTGACATTTGGTAGCACATAAAGTGTTCCTCCGGTAAACGGGAGTTGCATAATCTCATAGTCATAGGAACATGTATAAGTCATGAAGAAAGCAATAGCAACAAACTAAACGATCAAGTGCTATGCTAACAGAATGGGTCAAGTCAATCACATCATTCTCCCAATGATGTGATCCTGTTAATCAAATGACAACTCATGTCTATGGTTAGGAAACATAACCATCTTTGATCAACGGGCTAGTCAAGTAGAGGCATACTAGTGACACTCTGTTTGTCTATGTATTCACACATGTATTATGTCTCCGGTTAATACAATTCTAGCATGAATAATAAACATTTATCATGATATAAGGAAATAAATAATAACTTTATTATTGCCTCTAGGGCATATTTCCTTCACACGTCACGAGGGCTTCGTGAGGTTTGCCCCGCCTTGATATCTCTGCTCCTCGTGAGCCTGCCTAGCTAGGCCACTCCAGAGGAGGCCTTGCATCGTCCGCCTCGCGAGGCTTGGACCCTCGCGAGGGTCTTGGATGCTTTGTTGGTGAAGATGGGCCATACGGCCTGCTGGCTCAGCCACGCCGCGGGCCGCAGGCAGGCAAGTCTGGGGACCCCCGTTCCCTGAACGTCGACAGCAGCCCCCGGGCCCAAGGTGCACTCGGGCTTGGCTTCGCGGCAAAGCCAAGGGTCAAGTTCGGAACACCGCGGGCCCCAAAAGCCTGCGGCCTTAGTTGATGCGTGGCGGTTGATTGGACGTGGGAGTCTCTGCTTCCCCATGCCGCCTCGACAACTGCACGACTTGACAAGTCCCTGCGACATGCAAGGAAAACCATCATTACCTGCGATCGTGGGAGACGTCAGTTGGCCTTCCCTTGCTATAAATGGGGGAGGGGGCGGAGCCCCCGTCGCCCATCTCTTCCTCGCTTGCTTGCTTCTTCCTCCTTGCTCCACTGCTGACAACAATGGCGCCCATCAGAAAGTTTTCTACTGCAGAGAAAGGAAAGGCTCCTCCTGATGATCCGGGGCCTCTTCCGCCGAAGAAGAGATCGATCCATTGCCGTGATGAAGCGGCGATGCTGGTGGTGTCGAGGCCTTGGTGCGATCGGCCTCCTCCGGGGTACCCACTACCCTTGAATCCGCCTAGCTATGCGGCCCCGCCTCTTACACAGTTATTCTTCTTTCGCCATGCCCGGCTCTTCCAATCTCCCTGCTGCCTCGACACCCTGCTCCACCTTCTCAATCCGACCTGTGCTCCACCCTCTTCACCGCCATGGCACCAAAACAAGCCAAAAAGGGGAAGAAACCTCTTTCCTCGCCAACTGCGCCTCCATCCTTCGAGCCGGCGCTCGGCCGGCCTCGGGTGCTCAACGACAAGGCCATGGACAAGGTGCGCCCCATGCTTGCCTCCAGTTTCAACGAGTGGGGAGAGACGCCAGCTTGGCCCGCATCTCGCAGTAGCATGGCTTGGGCAGTTACCGAGGTTCCGGTCTTCATTGATGCCCTCTGGGCTGGCCTGCTTCCTCCCTTCTCCTCCTTCTTCAACGCGGTGCTCGAGCACTATCAGATCCACATGCTCCATCTCTATCCTCAGACTATCACCCTTCTCGCCTCTTCGCCTTCATGTGCGAGGCCATGGTGGGCATCACCCCTCCGTGGCACTCCTCCGCCACTTCTTGTCGTTGCATCTCACCGGTCCCCGACATAGCTCAGGGTGCGTGGGTTTCCAGGCCGTGGCTGCGACGGCAGGCGCGGGGATCGACTTCGAGCTCCCTTCATCCACGAGCGAGTTCCATACGCGATGAGTGTTTGTTGACGCAGGCATGATCAACCCTCTGCTCCAAGCTCCGGTGGGGCCTGCTATTCCAAACTCCGGCTGGGGTCATCACAGGCTCACGAGCCCCTGCCTTGCCCCCGTCTGGGCCAGGCTGAGGTGGCTGAAGGACCTTGGCATGACTACGCCCATGGTGGTGAGGGAGTTTGTCAGGCATCGAGTTGCTCCACTCCAGCGCCACTCTCGCCCGATGTGGGACTTGCTCAGCAGATAGGACAACATGAGGTTTCAGGAGGAGGGGCTTCCTCTCGCTGAGCGGCACACAGTGCTCACGGTCCTATCAGGTGTCCCTCTGCCAGACGAGATTCCCAGGAATAGATGCATGTTGTACCGCTGCAAGAACAAAGTCATATTTGCTGCGAACATGCCTTCCTTTGATGAGTGGGGGCTGCGCCCAGTCGGCTTGGTGGGGCCTCGCGAGTACCCCGTCATCGTGGTCCCCTTTTTCGCCGCCGGTGCCGAGCTCGCCCCAGGTGATGGTGCGGGGGAGCGAGCTGTGATGGAGGCCATCGGATGAGGTGCTGAGGAGCACATGCCGGGTGGTGATCCGGAGGCGTCGTCCTCGGGGGCCTGCGAGCCCCCTCCTGAGGCATCGGTTGTCGAGGAGATGCGGCATGCGACTCCCGAGGCTGAGGCTCTAGGAGCCTCAGGAGGTCGCAGTGGTGAGGAGCTGGGCTGTTCGCCTCAGCCGGGCTCCCCTGAGGCCATCCCTCTCGGGTCTTCTTCGACTCCGTCGCGCACCGGCCGTCACGTCCAGCACTTCGGTCACCTTTGTGTGGACTTCGAGGAGCTCCGCAAGAGGAAGGGATCCCCCAGCGGCAGCAACATCTTCAGGCCGTTGAAGCGATGGAAGTACATCGCTATTGATGCATAGGTATCTTGTCGCCGTGGCTTTTTGCGCGTGGTCTTCTTATCCTGACACCTGTCCTCTAGGGCTCCTTCTGCTGAGGTTGTTGCTTCCTCCGAGAGGTGGCCTCCTCCATCATCAACCCCCCCGTCGGCGTTGAGTGTTCCTGGCCTGCTTGCCGCCCCTGGAGCAGGGTCGGTCGGAGGAGCATCCCCGCCTTCGGGACCTGCTGAGTCCGTGGTTTGGCCGCACCTCGCCCACGGTCGGGCCTGGAGCTTGGCGGGCATGCCCAAGACTCCTTCTCTGCTCATGAGCAGTCGCTGGCTGACCTCGGTCTTCGGTTCCTCTTCAAGAAGCGAGCCTCGATTAGCTTGGGCTCCTCGCAAGGATGGGCTGACGTCAGGCACGGCACCAGCCCCCAGCCCCAACCGGGAGGTGGCGCGCCACTTGATGCTCCACCCGCAGCCCCCGAGGTGGAGGACGAGGCGGGCCGAGCATTCGAGCTTGAGCGCGGGCGCAGCATAGTCTATCACGAGCTCTTCCAGGAAGCGATGGGCGCGATGAGCCGCCTCGGTGAAGAGCTTGCTGGTACCGATTCGCGTCTTGAGGCTGAAGGTCTTCGGTTGGTGGAGGAGTGGCGCAAGCTGCGAGTGGCCATCAACTTTGGTCGCTATCAGCGCGACCTCAAGAACGCGAAGGCCGAGGCGTCCCTCAAGATTGCCAATGAGGCCTGCTCGTGAGCTTTGGAAGAAGCTCACGAGGCCAATCGCCGCCGTGAGGCTGCGGAGGAGCGCGCGTGGGGGCTTCAGGCCGGGAGCGCGTCCCTTGAGAAGCAGGTGGAGGCGCGCGAGGCCGCTCTTGCATTGCTGAGGGGGACGCCTGCGGAGGAAGAGGAGGTCCGGTGGCGCGAGGAGACCCTGGCCCTGGAAGCCGTTGAGCGCAGCCTCGAGCTCGAGTGACTGGAGACGAGGGAACGTCAAGTCGCTCAAGAAGAAGATGTCGTCGGGGCCCGCGAAGCCGGTGTCAAGCAGGAGATCAACCGCCGGGTGGACGAGATTCACGCAGATCTGGAGGGCAGGTACGACTTGAAGCTGAAGCTCGCCGGCCAGGAGGGTGCGGGTAGGGCCACCGCCCTCAGGCCCAGGTTGGACGAGGCCGAGAGGCGTGCGGAGGCCACAGCCGCCGCCCTGGTTACGGCGCAGGCGGACTTGGCCTCTGCCCGCGCTGAGCTGCTTTCCCTCCGGAAACCAGTTGATGACACCGAGCCCGTCGCACGGCAAAACAGGGAGGAAGTGCTCCAACGCTGAACGCTGGAGCGCAAGCATGCTCCTATGCTTTGAGACCTTCGGAACAAGGCCAACACCGCCCTGGGCTACATCTACGACAAGAACGCCCCGCCCCCTCACTGGAACGACTACGCCAGCCACCTGATCTTCTTCACCGAGGTGGTGACGCGCCTGGAGGCTCAATCTGCCAGAGCTCGGCAACTTGTGGAGGAGAGGGGTCGTGGCCTGCTTCAGCGCGCCTTCTCCCGTGTCTTCAGCCACCTTCTGAATGCCGACCCCAACTTCGACTTCGACACCGCCATTGCCCCCGTACCCACGGCCGTCCGGGCGACCTAACACGTTGGGTAGAGGACCATGTCGACGCGTTGGTCAGGGCCTTCACCTCGGAGGATGACGCGGTGGTGGTCGTCGCAGATGAAGGTGACATGGTTAACGACGGTGATGGGGGCGTCGCCGACGGCAGTGGCGATTCCGACGAAGATGACAACGACGCGAGTGACGCGTCCGCGGGTGATGTAGCGAGTGATATCTCTGGCTGATCCCATGTTCACCTGTTGTTTCATCCTGCACGCAAAACTCGGCGTGGCCCTTGGAAGACTTTGTAAGAGCATTTTGAGAGGGGGAGCCCCTCGTGTAAGCAAATTGCAGTTTTTACTTTCCTATGCGATGTGGGTATGTGTCCTCGTGAGCTCGTGAAGCTGGGGGTGAGCTCCCCAACGTGGTTTACCTTAGTCAGCGCTAGCTTAGGGCTGGGTCATGAGGCGACGAGTTCCTGAGAATCCTGCGTAGCTTATCTCCTCATTTGAGGGGGCCCCGTAAGAGGTGAGCACCTGGCGTAGTGCTAGCGTGTGCATGACGAGCGTGCGCTTTGCGCGGTCCGGCTCGCGAGGAGCTTTGCGAGGGAAAGGCGATGGACATGAGTCCCAAACCAAACGAGATCCAGAAGGCAAGAAATGGCTCGAACGAGAAAAGTCACCCCCCGCGCGCATCGATAAAAATTCAGCTTCAACTTAAGTCCAGATCCAGAAAGCAAAGCCATAGAAAGAGAGATCCAAAGCAAAAGGCCGCGTCCGACACCTAGTCTAGTCTTCGGGTCTTCCAGTCTTCTCACCAGCGTGGAGCTAAGTGCTGCCACTTGGCCTGGGAGGGAGCCCCAGGGCCTGAGGCCGGCGTTCTTGAGACTCAGGGGCATGTACAACCCCAACCCATTATTACGTGAGAGTGTCATGGGGGCCGAGCTTCACAGGCACCGGGCCTTCTTCACAGGTACCAGCCTTGCTTCATATCGCCAGTCGAGGGGCCCGCCTTGCGCCACCCTCGACCTCCTTTGAGCCGACCGGTCACCAGGACGACACAAAAGAGGGAAAGGGGACGCCAGCAATTCCCTCGGCGACCAGGGGTCCTCTGCCAGGGGAAGGGTTGTGGAAGCCACCCTGGCAGAGGGCCTACCTCCGGGTGTCCCCTGGTTTCACATGCCTTGGGGAGGGGCCTTGCTCCTGGATCCCTCCTGGCGGCCCCCAGCGTGTCTCCCTTGTTGGAACGGGCGCCGTTGTGCCAGGGTCGTCGATCGACGCTGCAACCTGATTCATCTGCAGCCCATGGTTAGCATAAGCCGGTTCCTGAGAGATTAGTGGTACCCTATAGTTGCCGTTGTCGGCGCGATATTTGTGTTTCTCCGCTGGTTCTTGGAAGGCGTCGACTCCTAGTGCCCCCTCCCCCCAATCTTCTCTAATGAATGAGCCAGGGTCGTCCTCCGGTGCGTACCATTGGTCCATCATGCGGGGCACGTAGGCTTCCGAAGCCGTCACCCCGAACACCTCGCCGTGGTACCCCACGCTCCATGTTGCTCGGCCCATGGTGGCGCCCTGGGGATGGCAGTACGGCATCCGGCTGGGACCGTGGGGGGCGATGCTTGCGCCCGTGCCCGCCGCGGGCGGCATGGGGGAGTCGGAGCCCCATACGCCGCTGGCCGTGCTGATGTTGATGAAGCCCCCGGGCGTAGTTGATGGCGTGAGGATGTGGTGAGGTTCGCCGCGCGGCCTTGCAGTGGCCTGGGGAGGAAGTTGACAACAGAAGGGTGGTGCTCCCGACGCCACTGCATCCAGCAGCTCGGCAACACGCTCTAGCAGTGTGTCCCGACCGCTTTCCATCAGTCTACACCGCAGCAGCTCCCTTTCCACGGTGAGCGCTGCCCGCATGTTTGCTTGCTCCCGCCGTGAGTGCGGTGCTATTGCTGCGGCATGTCTCGCCGCTCTTGCGGCCGCCCGTACCTGCCGTGGGGTCAGGGTGGACGATGCCTGGCCGTGCTGCCCGCGCCCGGCGGAGTTTGGCGGTGCCTGTGCCGCCTGGAGTGCGGGGTCGAGACCTTCATGGGCAGGCGGCATTGCCCGGGCTGGCCAGGCTGCCCAGTGGTTGGAGACGGCCCTTGAGTCGCCGAACATCGTGGCTGAGGAGCGTCGACGAACTGGCCGGTGGAGGAGGATCTCCGGCGCACCCCTACCAGGTGAGCTAAATGTCGTATGTGGGTTTCCGACAAACCCTTAAGGTTCAAACACTGGGGTGCGTGCGAAGCCTTTCCTTCCTACCAATCTATGCCCTAGCTCGCTAAGATCTTGCGGACGAACTCGACGAACTCGCAACACAGAAAGACACGAGGTTTATACTGGTTCGGGCCACCGTTGTGGTGTAATACCCTACTCCAGTGTGGTGGTGGTGGATTGCCTCTAGGGCTGATGATGAATAGTACAAGGGAAGAACAACCTCCTAAGGTTGAGGTGTTCTTGAGTGTAGGCTCTCAATCGGGTTGGGTCGAGCTAAGATGAGATGAGATCCTCTGAGATACGATCCCCTCAGACCTCCTCTCCACTATGGTGGCTAGCTCTACTTATATAGGCCCTGGCCCTCTTTCCAAATATCGCACGGGAAGGGAGCCAACAACGACGGGCGAATTTGAAGGGGGACAACTAGTACAAGCTATCCTGACAAAAATGGTCTTCGCATGCGAAAAGCTCTGGGGGTGACGCCGTCTTGGGATCCATGATGACCTCCATCTTGTTGTCCTCCTGGTCTTGGTCTCGTTGCACCAATATAGCAACCTTTGCCTGATGCCTCGGTACTCTTCGCCTGCGCTGGCCTCCTTAGCACCAAAGAGGAAACAACGATGCTGCGCACGCTGGCGCCCGCCTGGTGTCGTGCGTCATGGCTCACGTCACGAGGGCCTCATGAGGTTTGCCCCGCCTTGATATATCTGCTCCTTGTGAGCTTGCCTAGCTAGGCCACTCCAGAGGAGGCATTGCATCGTCCGCCTCACGAGGCTTGGACCCTCGTGAGGGTCTTGGATGCTTTGTTGGTGAAGATGGGCCATACGGTTTGATCTTCGAAGGGTTCGCGGCCTTGATTACCGCTCTGGCCACAGATCCAGAGAAGGCCGATAGGTCCGAAGACGGGAGTCTAGAACCCGCCGGACTCTCTGCACTTACTGAGCTTGTTGTCGGAGAGGGGCCAGACACTCCGCTAGACTCTAGGTCTGAACTCTCGAGGTCTGTGTCAAGCAGGCGTCGCCAGGGGGCTCCAACTCCGGATAGCTCCACAGACTCTCGTTTCTCCGTCCGACCCTCTCCTTTAAACGAGGCTCTGGACTTAATGCGATCACTCGCCATTTCGGAAGGATCGCTTCCGAATTATGCCTAGCCCAGACAAGGGGCTGAAAACGGGGAATTTTACGTCCCACCCACCACCCACTTCATAGCCACTGTCGAAGATCTAACCGACATGCTGGACTACGCCTCCGAAGACATAGACGGTATGGACGATGATGCTGGAGACGAACAAGGCCAAAACCCTCCGTTTACCGGGCGATGGACGGCCACCTCCACATACGACGTGTACATGGTGGACACACCCAAAGAGGATGGTGACGACAGCAAGGAGAATCCGGTAGAGGACAAGCCTGCTGAAGCCCCTCCGAAGCATCGATGTCAACGGCACCGATCAAAATCGCATCACGACAAAGACGGAAATACTGGCACCAAAGACAATAATACTCCGGAGAATGCCGAAGACCCTGAAGCCCCTGTAGAGCCAACATTCGAATAGGATGATTGGGAGGATGGGTAGGTAAACCCCGACGATCTTGTCGAGAACAAGGGGTCGGAGGATAGTAACTACCTACCGACCTCCGAAGAAGATGTGAGCCTCGGTGATGAAGATTTCATCATGCCGGAGGAACCCCTTGAATAATAGCGCTTTAAGTACCGACTAATCGCCACCGCAAGAAGCCTGAAAAAGAAGCAGCAGCAGGTTCAAGCTGATCAGGACTTACTCAATGGCAGATGGACTAACGTCCTCGCAGCCGAGGAATACGTCCTCGAACGCCCAACAAGGAGCTACCCAAAGCGCAAGACGCTACCGCAATTCGACGACGAGGCCCTAAAGCCCATACCAACAACATGTGACGCTGCTGACAGACCTAACCGACTGTCGCGTGGCCGGGACTGAGCGGCAACTCATGCCGAGCACCATCCCGCACCACCTCGCCATAAAAGCAGGGGAACGGCGGCTCTAGAAAATACATACGACCTACGACATGACCTGGACAATAGAGCCGGTCAAACCAGATCAATTTATGGATCAAGGGGACGTGGCCCAACGTGAGAGGACGGCCGTCAGGCCTGGCGCGACAAGCACAACCTAATTTAGGCCGAAAATCGCATACAGACTTCATCCGAACTGCGTCGCGATATCTCCCGATACAGAGGCGCTGCACACCCTCTATGCTTCACCGATGAGTTAATGGAGCACCAGTTCCCAGAAGGGTTTAAACCCGTAAACATCGACTCGTATGATGGCACGACGGCCCCGCAGTCTGGATTGAAGATTTTCTTCTCCACATACACATGGCTCGCGGTGACAACCTACATGCCATCAAATATCTCCCCTTGAAACTTAAGGGACCAGCACGACACTGGTTAAACAACCTCCCAGAAAATTCTATCGGCAGCTGGGAAGACTTGGAAGATGCCTTTAGAGACAACTTCCAAGGTACCTATGTATGCCCCCCGGACACTGATGACCTCAGTCACATAGTCCAGCAACCCGGAGAGTCAGCTCGGAAACTCTGGACAAGGTTCTTAATTAAAAAGAACCAAATCGTTGACTATCCGGATACCGAAGCCCTCGCGGCCTTTAAACATAGCGTCCGCGACGAATAGCTCACCCGACACCTCGGCCAAGAAAAACCAAAGTCCATGGCAGCCCTTACCGCACTAATGACCCGCGTTTTCATGGGAGAAGACAGCTGGCTAGCCCACAGAAGCAATAGCACCAGCGACCCCGGCACCTCTGAAGCCAGGGACGACAATGGCAAACCACAACGCAACAAGCACAAGCGTCGAATAAACAACGAAGGTACCGAAGACACAGCGGTCAACACTTGATACAGCGATTTCTAATCCGGCCAACGGAAGAAGCCATTCAAAGGAAACAGAGATGGTCCATCTAGTTTGGACAGAATACTTGACCAGCCTTGCCAGATTCGCGGCACCCTCGATAAGCCTGCCAATCATACCAACAGAAACTGTTGGGTCTTTAAACAGGCCGGCAAACTCAATGCCGAACATAAAGGGAAACGGCTGCCCAGCAAGGAGGATGACGAAGAACCTCGCCCACCGAACACGGGGGGACAGAAGAAATTTCCCCCCAAGGTAAAAATAGTGAATATGATATATGTCACACACATCCCCAAGCGGGAGAGCAAGCGCGCGTTAAGGGACGTCTATGCCGTCGAGTTGGTCGCCCCAAAATTCAACCCATGGTCGGCTTGTCCGATCACCTTCGATCGAAAGGACCACCCAACCAGTATC
The DNA here is from genome assembly GCF_003073215.2 of Triticum urartu. Taxonomy (NCBI): domain Eukaryota; kingdom Viridiplantae; phylum Streptophyta; class Magnoliopsida; order Poales; family Poaceae; genus Triticum; species Triticum urartu. Next base: position 433,509,289 of record NC_053025.1, on the reverse strand, counting down.
CTTCATGGAGGTTTGGTAGCTCTGGTCCTTGATCCAATCATCGACGGGTTCCACCTTACGCGAGTCCTCATGGACGGGGGCAGCCGTCTCAACCTACTCTATCAGGACACTGTTTGCAAAATGGGCATTGATTCATCAAGAATCAAGCCCACTAAAACTACCTTTAAAGGATTAATACCTGGTGTAGAGGCCCCCTGCACGGGCTCAATAACATTGGAAGTCATCTTCGGTTCGCCAGATAACTTCCGAAGCGAAGACTTGATCTTCGATATCGTCCCCTTTCGTAGTGGATATCACGCACTGCTCGGACAAACCTCTTTCGCCCGTTTTTACACGGTCCCGCACTGTGCTTATCTAAATCTCAAGAATGCCTGGCCCATGTGGCGTCATTACAATCAATGGAAGCGCAGAATGCTCCCTCCATACTGAAGAGCATACTGCGGCCATCGCGGCCGAAGTACAGACCGGACCTGTCAAGCCACACACCTCATCGGCCATCAAGCCGCCAGACTTTATTAAATAAGACTGGTCAGTTCCGCCTGCTGACAGCTCAGTAATTCCAGAGTTGGACTAGCAGTTTCGCCTTTGCCGGTCGCTACACACATCCGCAAAATTCATACCGCGCGCGCACAATTATGCACTCAAAGTACCTTGGGCATCAGCGGAGGCACAATACGGAGGTCCCTATATGGCCTTCCCCTTTTCCTTAATTATTTTTTCTCTTTCACCACAGGTGAATTAAAACCTATTCATCCTGTAGACTTACAAGTACTCTTTTCGAGCCCGGTTTCGTACAAATAGCCGAAGACCATTCCTCTTAAGGAACCCCTCCCTCCAAGGCGAAAGCGGCGCAGACGTGCGGCATGAGGTCCAAAGACTTTTGTAGAACCAAACTTTATTCAAGAACATGTATAGAGCTTTCCCCCTTCTTTTCAGACCCCTGGCATGTAAAATGGCCTTGGTGATTATGGTGCCCTCTACAAGATCATGTTTTGACGTATCAATCAGATTTCAGTGAAAACAATTTTTATTCAATATCACCTTTATTTATAGACTGTATACCGTCTCCTCAGTTGTCTCACTCACCTCGCCACAAATTTCTAGGGGCTCTATATGGCCACACATGTGTCGCCAAACAAAATCCTGAATAGCTTTATAGCACAATTCGGCGTCCCGAGCTTGGCATTATATGCATCGGCTCCGAATCATGTCTTTGGTCAATAGTTGGCTTGCCCGGCTCCTGTGTTTGCTACCTTACGTTCCGTTTGTTCAGGTCGGGTAGTCATAGGAGAACTACTGCAATTGTGTTTCTGGTTTGTCCGGTCAAGCACCTCAATAGAGAAAGCCGAAAACTGACTGTCATGATGCGGTGAGAGCTGGTCGGCCACTCGGCGACTTATTACACTACAAAAAAAGACACATCCGTGACATTTTGGGTCGAACGAATTTTTTCTGTCATACCTATGACACTTCTATGACGATAATTGTGACAAAACCCGGTATCATCATAGATGTGGTGGGGTCCTACTTCTATTACAAAAAATCATGATAGAAAGTGGGCTTTTCGTCTTGGGCGGGCCGGAGACGCAGCCGCATGACATTCTTTGGGCCGTCCATGACGGAAAAAACCGTGGTAGAAGCGAGGGCGCGGAAAATATTAGGGAGTCCCCAGTTACGGTGGGTGGTCGGGGGACAAGCGATGCACGTTTCTCTCGTACGTACGTGCGTGTGTGTGAGGCATTGGGCTCTAACTAAACCCGAGCGAGGCGTTGGGCTCTAAGTGAACCCGAGCAATTGCACTGCAGGCTACGCATTACTGAACCCGATCGATCGATCGATGGCTGTTAACTGAACCCGATTGAGCGATTCCTTCTCTACTGCTGCTAACTGAAGCCGATCGATGCTGCCTCTGGATGAACAGTGAGCGTTGCTGGGGGGGTGGATGAACAGTTCCCGGTGGGGGTGGATGAACAGGACCCTATGGTGTTGCCTCTAGATGAACAGGACCCCATGGAGGGCAGGATGAACAGGACCACCCCGTGAAGGGCATGATTAACAGTAGACGATGGAGGGCAGGATGAACAGTAGCCCGTGGAGGGGTGGTTGAACAGGAGTGTGTGGAGAGGGTTGGTTGAACAGTAGCCAGTGGAGTAGCGCGCGGTGGAGGCTGGATGAACATGAGCCCGTGGATGAACAGTTGCAGGTGGAGGCTGGAGGAGGTCGACGGTGGATGAACAGTAGCTCGTGGAGGCTGGAGGGGGTCGACGGTGGATATGAATAGGACCCCCATTTCGACCGTAGCGCTCCAACACAAGTCCGTTTCCTTCGTTTTGCGGTACACCACACCCCTCCCGATCAACATGACCCCCGTTTCGACCGTAGGAGGTCCGTTTCCTCCATTTTGCGGTACGCCAGACCCCTCCCGATGAACAGGATCCCGTTTCGAACGTGGCCGGTCGAACACAACGCCATTTCCTCCGTTCTGCGGTACGCCAGGCCTTGTTTCCATCGGCTGTTCTGTCCAAGCCCTCCCGATGAACACGACGACGCATTCCGTTCTGACCCAGCCGGTTGGCTCTCCATGAACACGATGACGATGCTGTTTCTCCATTCCGACCCAGCCATGTACATGAGCCCTGGGCGTACTTATGCGCGAGTAGGCATTCGAGACCCTGCCCGTATGTACGTACGTGGCCGTATTTTTCTTTCTTGCACACTGGCCGCTATACGTACGTGTACATGCTACGTGCCCGCCTCTACTACGACACGTGCGCGCCTCTACATCGACCAGTATGTATGTACACGTTCGCGACCAGAATGACAACGCTACGTACGCTTCGACCAGGTGGGTCCTGACTGTCAGGCACTTCCTTGTGTGCGAAGATGTAGTTGGTGGGTCCCAGCAGTCAGGGGGCAAACTATTTTTTTTGCCCGAACGCACTTCCTTGCGTGCGAAGGTGTAGCTGGTAGGTCCCAGCAGTCAGGGGGAAATGTTTTTTTCGCGAAATATGGTGGCCCGTCTGGTGGGTCCCCGCTGTCAGGTGGAGGAATAATTATTTTGCGCATAATAAGGAGTCACTTCCTTGCTATGGCCGTGGACCCATCTGTCAGCCTCTCCACGTACAATCCACGTCCGATGGAAGCCGTTCCTTGACCACGTTGACCACGCCGCGCCGAGAGCACCAGGGCGGTGGACGACGGCGAGGCCTAGGAAGGGGACGACGCAGAGCCGGGGAAGACGCGGCAGTGGATGCCCACGCGTAGAGGAGTACGAGGGTTCACTCATTCGTTGTGGTGTGAGGCTGCCGTTGTCGCAGAATAACATGGGGTGTGGGTGAGTAGAGGGATGGCCTGGCCAGCGGTAGGAATAGTAGGGGCGGTGAGGCCTCCGCGGCAGCACAGTCGGCCACGGGAGGCAGGAGCATGCGGCACGACCGGCACTGCTTTGGGTGGCTGGAGCAACAAGACCAGAGGTTGAAGAAGCACTACGGCCATTGGATGGACATTGTACGGTCACTGGAGCTAGAATCGTTCATATTGACTAAGTTGACAAAACACTCCGTCCCCGTCAACTTAGTAGTCCCACAAGTCAGCCTCCCACCAAGGTGGGTCCCAACTAGCAGGGGGGTATACATTTTTTTGTGCTTAATAAGGAGGCACTTCCTTGCATGCAAAGATATAGCTGGTGGGTCCGACCTGTCAGCGGTGGGAACATTTTTTCGCGAAATACAGAGGCCCTTTCGGTGGGTCCCAGCTATCAGGTGGAGGAATCATTATTTTGCACGTAATAAGGACGCATTTCCTTGCGTGCAGCCGTGGACCCAGCTGTTAGCCTCTCCACGCACAGTATACTTCCGATGGTGTCGTTCATTGACCACGTTGACCACTCCGCGCCAAGCGCATCCAAGGTGGTGGACGACGGCGAGGCCCCCGACAGCAACGAGCCAGAGATGGGAAGACGCGGGAGTGGAGTCGCAGACGGAGAGGTGTATGAGGGTTAACTGATTCTGGTGCGGTGTGTTTCGGCAGTCGGTGGAGAAGAACAGGAGGTGTGGAGGGGTGGAGGGATGGCCTGGCCAACGCTGGAGTAGTGCTTCACAGCGAAGCGTGCTAAGTAGAGCTGCTAGCAGCAGGAGGCGGGAGCAGGTGGTCCCAACAGCGCTGGAGGAAGAAGATGAGAGATTGAAGATGGATGCCGGTCGTTGGATGTAAATCCAACGGCTAACGATGTCAGAATCATTTGTTGACTAAGTTGACAACGACTTGCATTGGCTTCGGCCTATTGGCCCACATTTCAGCCTCCAAAAATGTGGCACGTATTCAACCCATTTTTTCATAATTTACAGTCTTTTTTGCGGGGTAGAATTTACAGTCCATTTGATCTTTTTTTTGAATTATAGTCCATTAGCTTGGTTGGATGAACAAATAATGTAGCGTCCATGCAGCCCATTTATGTTTTTCCTAAAAAATTACAGGCCATTTGCACTTTCTCGAAATACACGATTTTGCTGGGCTGATTCTAATTATAATGTTGGGGTGGGCGCAGCAATGTTATCAAAAAATAAACATGGGCTGAGCATTTTGTTATATATATATTTATTTAAATAATAAGTGATTTATTATTACATTGGTCCTTAAACCTTACCAAGCTTTTGTACACAATCACCAGGATTTACGTTGCCAAAAAAAATCTAGGATTTTATTGTTAAGAAATTATTTTTATAAGTTAACAAGATGTGGGATATTGTTTTCTTACATATGTAAGTATCTGTTAAATATATGATGACAATAACAATAATATATAATAACATATAAACTAATTTAAATATATATAATATAGTTAGAAGGGAAACATAAGTTGGACCAGGCATTCCTATTCTTATATAGAAAAATAGAACAGACCTCTGCGTTTTCTTCAAAAAAATACATAAATTGGGCTGCCGGTGTTTCAGGAAAAATAAAACCTCGGATGGGAGGTCCATAGGGCGGTCGATACATGACGGCCCTCAAGAAAATACAAACATCCCATCCGAGGTCGTGGGCTGCGCATGTTAAAAAAGAAAGCCTAGACGGGGCAGCCCAAAACCCAACTGATACTTGCTGCCCCGGTGATAATAAATGATACCTCCCAGCTCCCCGGCTTCGTTGTGAATTTATCTCCTACAGTAACTACGTTGAAGCACCTAAAAAATGTAACTATGTTGACAAACCCGTGGGCCCCAACATCAGTATAGCATTAGGAGGAAGTATTTTTCGGTGAGGCACTTGCTTGCATATGGCCATAGACCTGGTGGGTCCCGACTGTCCGCCTCACCATGTACAGTCCTCTCCAGATTCCTCTCGTTTGTTCAGCATGTTCATAATGGCAGACAGCTGCGTCGCGGCGAGTGCACAAAGGCGCAAGAGGAGATCCGACAACCTGAGGAAGTGCCTTATTACTAACGAAACAACTGAACTAGCCCAGTGGCCGAGTGACACTACCCGACAGCTGTTCCGCCAGGGTTCGATTCCACCTGTGCAGAGAAAATATCTCCAAATTTTTTGCCTCTGCCTTTATTGACATGTGGGTCCCAATTTTCATCTACGCACACCACGTCCTACACTTGCCAAAACTTCATCCCTCATTTTCTCTGTTTTTCGCACACTCGACATTGTGTGGGCATTTTGAAAATAGCATATCTTTTTGACTGTGCATCATATGAAGATGTGCTATGCATGAATGTTGTTCAGCATGTTGTTAACTGGCTGGTAGTTCCAGTTTCGACCATGAATAAAACTTCCAGCATGATGTTAACACTGTTTGACAATGCCATGTTAATATAAATGCTCTGCCTCTGAAAGTTGCAGTTTCTTATCTGAAACTAAACATGAAGTTTCTTATCTGAAACTGAAACTTGCAGTTTCTTCTCTGAGAATCACATTGTCCGCACTTTTATACTCCTATGAAACTACATTTTTTAAGTGCTAAAAATAGATCTCTAGAATTCATAAAGTACTTCATATGCTCAATACTGCAAATCTGAAATTCAAAATACATTCATATCTGAAAGTACTCTCAAAATACACAACACAAAACACAATTCACAACCTGCAAATACTAACAACCCTAAGCTCCTCCTGACAATTCACAACCTGCCCGACTATTGGTCGGGGGGGGGGGCAAATCCCTCCTATTCCTCGGCAGCAGACAGCCGCCCTGTGAGACGATGTGAACGGAGAGGGAGAGGATGGCGGGGAAGCATCGTTGGGCCAACTATTTTTCTCCTCTTGCAGTTGGGTTCGGTCGACGAAGACTCCACCGGCTCGCTCTGGCACGTCACCCTCACAAACGGCACCCTACAGATGCTCGATCCTTCAATCTCTGTTGGATGCTCCATCTGGGATCGATACTCCCACCACCGCTCCCTCATGATCGGATTCGGTGAATCTGTTTGCTCCATGACCCAGAGGAGCAGCTCTATGTACTCCCGTGTGACTCCCTCCTCTCCTCTCCATCTTCTCCATTCCAAAACCATCGTCTCACCTCTCCATCTTCTCCATTGCAAAACCACCTCCTCTCTAATCGGACAAGGATCCCTTGACGTAGCCCATCCCGCCATTGAGACACTGACACATGGGTCCCACCAAGCGCGGGGACCACCTGTCAGTGACCGAAAGGCAGGGGAACCTCTCCTCTCCATCATCTCCATTCCAAAACCACCATCTCGCCTCTCCCTCTTCTCTATTGCAGGACCACCGCCTCTCCTCCCATCTTCCAAAGCTAGCACCGGACCACTCAAAAGGACATCTATGGAGGGGATGCAGCAGCGAATCTGGCAGATCACCGGCAGCGACCAGGCAAAGTTAGCCAGGTTGAAGGAGATCCTTACTTGGTTTGACAATGAGTGGGAGATTTCAAGGACGGTGAGGGCCATGTAGCAATGTATGCGAAAGAGCGAGACGACGGCGATGAGGGCGGCGATGTACTCCTCGGTGGCAGTCACGCCGTAGTCCTTTGAGTTCATCGAGTATCTCCTCTGGGCGACGGAGCAGACAGATTCGCCCGAGGCGAAAGTCAGGTGGAGGTGGTGGGCTTACAGGTCGAAGGTCGAGCACCGAGAGGATAACGAATCGGTCGAGTACGGTGTGCCGTTCGTGAGGGTGCAGAGCCAGCCGGAGCCACAGGAGTATTCGTTCTCCCACCGCAAGAGGAGGCCGGATGGCGCGACGTCGCTTCCTGTAACGCCCCGGACACACCCGCCGGTGGTCATTAATCCTGGCGGGATCTAGACTGGCCCCACAGATCAATACTAGTCTTTTCTGCGCACTTTGTCCTCACTCGTGCGCACCCAGGAGCAACTTCCCGGTCGGTCACCCATCTTGAAACTACTCCAAGCTGAGCACACTTAACTTTTGAGTTCTGTCCGAATGGGCTCCCGGAAAAGAAGGAATTCCTTATTGATATGATTAGTCTATCATCCCTAATAAGCCAGGCCATCACATACACCCCCACTCAGAGGAACCGACGTCCTCGTCGGGCCACAGGAACGTTCCCTCTTGGCACATACGTCTGTGCTTCCAGTCCAGTACATGTGCCATGCCGTGTGCCATGACGGGTCACAAACGTCATGAACAACATGACCACGCACCTGTCCACAACCATCCATGTAACCGTGAGGGTCGGCTCTGATACCAACGTGTAATGCCCCGGACACACTCGTCGGTGGTCGTTACTCCTGGCGGGATCTAGACTGGCCCCATAGATCAATACTAGTATTTTCTGCGCACTTTGTCCTCACTCGTGCGCACCCGAGAGCAACTTCCCGGTCGGTCACCCATCCTGAAACTACTCCAAGCTGAGCATGCTTAACTTTTGAGTTCTGTCCAAATGGGCTCCCGAAAAAGAAGGAATTCCTTATTGATATGAGTAGTATATCATCCCTAATAAGCTAGGCCATCACACTTCCCCACCGTTCTCCACGGTTCCCTCGACGCTCGCCTCATTTCAACGGCGTCGGTAGGGTTTAAGGTAAGCTTCGCACTAACCTAATCTTCCATCTACTCATGCTTACAATCAGTGTGACAACTAATAAAAATCATGCTTACAATCAGTCTCCGAGTACTACGCCAATCACCCTAAAATAACTCTAGACCTTTGGGTCAAAGTTGTGACACTGTGTACAAATAAAGAAAAATAGATTGGTGCTTCTTTCAGAAAAGAGTACACCCCTAGAGAACTGCCAATATAAGCTACTAGTATTTTTTAAGTCTAAGATACTAGTATTTGGTTATAGGATTTGCTGCCGAGAAAGATCCATCCAAAGTGAGCGCCACACATCCCACTGATGGTGGTGGATGCCAATGCTTAGATGGAGCAGGGTTGGTGCCGGTAATTTTTACTTGGCACCTCGCACTCTGCATATATGCCGGTTCCATCCGTACATTTGTGCAGTTCCACCAAAATGCAGCTGAATAACCCTGTTTGCACAGATAATGAAAAGGCATGATTAGATTATAGTGGAACTAGTTGATGAAAGATACACTAATAAACAGAAGAAAATATTACATCATACTGGAAATCGACACAAGTCTCCCCGATACACCTTCTGCCAATGATGAACATCAGTGTACAACAGTAGTACAAGGAGGGGCCTTGAGACATTCAAAGCTCTATTTTTGTGCAGATCAACTAAAATTAAGCACCCCAGTTTGCAGAAACGCTTAAACATTAACAACGGGACTAGTTGATGAAACATACATTAACAAAGAGAAGCACTTCCTTTATCTACATTGGAAATGAAATGATAGAGAGGACACTCGCTCTATTTTAACTATATTATTACTTCATTTTATCAGTGACACTAGGGTCGAGCAGGTGGCAAACGAGGTGCACCGTGCATCGCAAGGATGAAGACCGGGGGTGCTTAGACTGGGATGCTGAAGTTGGCTCTTTCAGTCCCTATCTTCCCCCTGATGTTTCTGTGTTAGCATTTGGGTTGTAATCCAAACTTGGTCGAGCTGGTGCTGCGTCCCCCTACCTGCCTAGCTTATGTGGCGAACTTGTCTCCTGCTAGTACTCAGTCCATTCTAGTAGTAGTTGCATAACTGCCCGTTTACACTGAGATGTTGTCGGATAATGGTTCTCTATGGTTGGGTTTCTTTAATGAAATCGGAGGGAACCCCATCTTTCGATATATAAAAAACAGTGGCACTAGTAGTGCCAAAACATTGCCTCAAATTAATAGTGCCACTAGATTAAGGTGCAAAATAATAACATTACTGCTTTATCATGGTAGTGCCAAAACAGTAGCACAAGAGCAGGAACAACATGCAGGATCTTTGGCAAACGGTCAGACCAAAAAGGAACATACCTCATGATGGGAACCATATCTGCAGTCAACTCCATCGTAGAAGGGATGACACCAGTCACCAACATGGATGATTCAATTCATGGGACCTTTTGGTGCAGTTCACCTAAAATGAAGCAATGTCCCAGGAGCTAGCATCCTCTTCTTCTTCTTTTTTTAAGAAAAGGGCTCCAGCCCCGGTTCCAATTCCATCAGAAAACGAAACCCACAGAGCTTCTTCATTAGTTGCAATAAAATTGAGCAACATCAAGGTTGGTCGTGAAGCTCCTGGAGAGTAGGCGGACCAGGACAGTTGCATCTCTAATGAAAAGAAGCAACTTATCTTAATGGGAAATTTAGCAGGACATGAAAAAAGTGCCATTGATTCATATTACTGGAGGCATTACATTGAAAACAACATTGGTTTAACGTGTCCTTACTTTTAACAGTGCAACTGCTACATTTTACCAGTGGCATTACATAAGAGCGGCTCAGGGCAACAAACATCAGAAGAGGATATCTGGGTTGGTCCCATTTTTTCGGTATATAGCCACCTTATACTGTGTGAGGCTAGCAAATCTAGTGTTGGACTTACTCTGTTGACTTGTCCCCCAGTCCCCACTTTCTTTCCATTTTCAACCAATACATCGGGTTTATATTGAGATTGTACTGCGTTCCCTTTATTTCCCTATTAGACCTAGAGACCAGTTGGATAGCCAATCTCTACTACTTTTCGCGCCCATTATTTCATCTTTCGACCAAGTCCTAGATTCAGGTAACAAATCTTCCCCCACCCCACCCCCTTTCTTCCTTGTTTGAACCAAGTACTACTAGATTCGAGTGCATGAACTAGTTTTACCTCTTAACAGTAAAAAAATTAGGTGGTTTTCGAACAGCCGATCGATCCTATCTACATGAGGGGGGTTGAGAAATAGTAAAAGATACAAATACAGCGACGTCAGGAGCTCGGGAAGTAGAGCAAGGCCGGTTTCGAAGGAATTTATACCTGAGGGTCACCGGGATGTCGCTAGGTGGGCGGGGCCGGATCTGCCCACACTACGACAGCGAGGAAGAAGGGGTGGGAGGCCCTCCCTCGCCAACGATGCTTGGGAGAGAACGGCAAGGCACGCTGATCGGGACGCGCCGACAGTGGGTAACAGCCGTCGCCGAGGACGACCGCATGAACGTGGCACCTTCTCACCTTCCTCGGAGGAGAGGAGCCGGCTGGATCTGTGACCAACGGTGAGTAGAGAGAGAGAGAGTGTGGCCACCGCTGTGGTGTTTAGATCTGGAGAGGACGAGACAGTGTGAAGAGAACAACACTAGGAAGCAAGTGCGTAGGCTCATGCCTATATAGTGGAGTACTATTTTTCTTTTGTCTACCGGCCGGAGCCGGCTTGACCTCGGCAATGACTGTCGAGAAGCCTTCATTCACGTGCCCCGGAGGCGCAGTGGTCGTCATTTTGATCCGAAGCACTGGATTATAACGTATAAAACGAAAAATGCCACATGACAAGAAATCATAATCTCACTGCCCAAAGGAGACAATATGAATCCCGACGGACAAACTAGACGAGGATCAAAGCTCAAATTAAAGATAAACTCGTAGAAAAGGGGTCTGTCAATAGATGTCCTAATTAACATAGCTGGCTTGACCTAGATGGCAGCCCAGTTGTCTTCGTGCATGTGCCCCCAATAACTAGCCCAACTCATTTGTTGCTGTTTAACCCTCACAGTGATCCGAAGCACATGACACCTAATTCTGCGAGATGACAAGAAACCTTTTTTTAGATTTCTCACCAGAACTACAGTCCTGTACAACACATCATGCATGATATGTAGACGATAGCCAATCCAGGCGTGTGTGCTGGAGTCTGGTCACATGCATGGACGAACTGATCTTCCGTGTCTTGCAGGGATCGTCCAGGTACCAAGGTGGAGTATGTGCTTCTATTAACTCAGCCGACTTGTGGGGCCGGGGAGTGTGCCTATGGTCGGTTCTCAATTGCAGTCCCACATGTGTGTGCAAACGCAATATGACGCGCGTTCCATTTGAAGAGCGGTGTTCCAGACCGACCGACCGTCTGTGGTGCGACGCGAACGCGACGGGCGTGCTGTATACTCCATACATATGTAGCGCCGTTTTCTTGAGGCTTTGCTCCATGACGCAATCCATGGATACAAAATTAGTATACTGTACTATTTAAAAGTCGAGGGCGGGGCTTTCCTGCATGGTAGGCGGGGCAGTTCCGCCTAGTCGGTTCGTTAGAGACGCGAGAAGATGAGGGAGTAGGCGGCTGCAAACGTAGGGCTATGTGATTTGATAGTGAGTTACTGCTAGACAGGTGGGGCCCGATGATTTGACTTGCCATTATCATTTTAATTGCGGCGCTACGAATGGCTTGAGTCTCCCGATTCCTGACCACCTCCACATAGGTGCCTCTCCCGATGCTCCACCATGTAGAGGCTGGCTCTTGCTTGAGAGCCCACTCCTCCACTTTTTCCTTGCCTCTTTCCCCCACATATGCAAAAATCCATGTAAAGCGGGCTTATAGCCCACCATTGTACTTGATCCTACAGGTGCTAAGCCTGCCACATAGGCATAAAGTCTGATGTGGCAAGTTAATTAAGAAGAGAGAGACTAGTTTGGTGACCCCAGGAAGAAAAGGTGCTAAGCGCATGTACCTAGATGAAGCAAACTTAGCAATAAAAAACTAAGCACCTATGCCTTGGGGACTTGAGTTGCTAAGCCATTTAATGCCCATAGCACCTCATCTAAGCACCATTTCATTGGAAGAGGTCACTCCTTGACAAATGCAATAAATACTACGAAGAAAGAGAGAGAGAAGTAAACAAAAAATACTCTTATAGCCAACCTTATAGATAACCTTGTTGTATGAGTGACTAAGTGATGACTATGTATGACATGCCAACATCAGATAGCCTAACGCACCGTGTTAAATCTCCAAGGGCGCGACCGCGCGAGCGAGACGACGGTCATGGTAGGAGCGACAATGATACGGGCTGCTGGCAGCCCTTGGATCTGAGATCGAACGGTCGCATGCTAAGTTGCTGAAAATTTGTAGAATAACCCTCCAGGATAGGGTATTCACCCATAGGTCTAGAATCACACCATGCAATCGTTCGATCTCAGATCCAAGGGCTCTCAGAAGCCCGTATCATGGGAGAATGGAAAGCTTCGTATCACCTGTAATTTTCCCGATGCTTGACATGACATCGAAAGCCATTGAATTGGGCGTCGAGTAGACATGACATCTAATTGGGCCCCCATAGTACTGTGCATGAATCCATTTATCCACCAGGCAAGCCACTACCCTGCCATTCGCACGCGCCCCCACTCGACATTTTTACAATCGATAAATAGCTCCTAGTCGTCCCGTCCTTTCACATTATGGCAGTTCCACTAATCCTAACCCTCCTCCCAAATCCATGGGGTCCCAAATCTCCATGATCGGTGGTGAGTACAAATATAGAACCATCACCGGCGATGAGTTCGACGTCATCTACACCCGTTCTTTCGCAACGATGAAAGAATGCCTTGCTCACTTCAAACGCATGTTTGAAAACTCAAATGACGAGTGGGTCGCTGGGCTAGATGTTGAGTACACCACAGTCTGGGGAAGCGAGAAGAAACTAAAGGAGGCAGAGAAGAAGAAGCCCGCCATGATCCAGGTTTGCATGCATGACTTATGCTTGGTCTACCACATATGCCATGCCGATGTTGAGTGCGAGGAATTTAAGGAGTTCCTCAAGGGCGGCCGAGTCAAATTCGTTACTGTAGACTTTAGGAACGACAAGGAAATCCTGGGTCGGATAGGCCTCGTTGTAGGCGACCCCTTCGACCTCCAGAAGGAAGGGCTGGTGCCCTCCCTTGATCAGCCTTCAATGCTGACCCTGGCAGGAGCCATGGTTCATCCTTCGTACGGTAAACTAGAGAAACCTCCGTACACGTTTCATCGTCATGCATGGCAGTGGAATGTACTAGATATGGACCACATCCACTATGCTGCAATGGATGGCTACCGTTGTTTAAATATCTACAAGGGTTGGATGAAGAGCAAGAGCCAAGTGTGCGGTTCAAGCAAAGAAGTATCGCCCAAGAGGAAGAGGGACAAGGACAAAGTCGAGGACATGGATGAGGACTCCGAGTAAGGTGGCAGTGTCATTGCTCATGGTGGTTCTAATGCAGTGTCTACCGAATTAGTTGCTTAGTTTAATTTCTGGTGTGCTTAGTTTTATTTGAGGGGTGTGTTGTGCTGAGCCCCCAGTAGCAAAACTATGTTATGTTTCTTCTTGTTATATTTCGTACATTTCATCTTTTAGTTGGTATAGTACTACCACTCGTTTCTTGACAATATATACGTACAATATATATGGCCAACATCATATAGCCAACAGTTTAGTTGTCAAAGAATTTCAGGGTGCTTAGTTTTGTCAAAGAATTCCAGGGAGCTTAGTTTTATTTGAGGGGTGTGTTCTGCTGGACACCATTAACTTACATTGTGAGAATCGGCTTATTTTTGTCATGTAACATGGTCAACGGGGTTTGACGTGAAAATAACAATGTCTAATGGCATTTCTGAGCAAACATCTAACTTAGCGATGGCATTTTTTAGATATCTAATTGCATTTTTGAGCAGGCATCTCACGGATCGATGGCATTATTTGAGTAGTTGTAACTTCTAATGGCAAAACTGAGTAGTGATACACAACTAGTGGCATAAATAATAACAAACCAAGAATTAAATAGGGATAATTTCTTTATTTCTTTATTCCTTTGTGTGCGAAACAATATACGTTGTGAGTGCCCTGTTAAAATTTGGAATTATTCCGGGTTCGTTTGGCCTTTTTATACATTAATTGAGTTTCTGGTCATTTAATGTGCATAATTAAAATTTGAACTACAAGCACATGCTCCCGTGCACCAAAGTTGACTGAAAAATCACATGTGCATCCTCGGGTGAATTTCTAGGTCCCATGCAAGAAATGGGAATGAAATTCAAACATCTGGGCATCGTGGTTCGGCCAAGAACATTGAGAACCTTGTTTTTAAAATTCTTGTAAATCCAAAACACGCCTGAAAATCATAAAACTTGGCATGGTGTCATGTCATGGTACTACCATGTTGTGGTAAAAAAATGCAGAATAGGAACAAGTTTTGGTGTAAGTTTCTTGCAAACCGGAGCTTCTCTCAAGAAGGCTCGTGGTTCTGAGAGGGAACGTGTCACCTTTGTGTGCATAATTCAAATTTTAAATACAAGCACATGCTCTAGTGCACCAAAGCTAGTTGAAAAATCACATGTGTGTCCTCGAGTAAATTTCTAGGTCCCATGCGAGAAATGTGAATGAAATTCAAACATCTGGGCATCATGGCTCGGCTGGAAACGTTGAGAAACTTGGTTTTTTAATTCCTGTAAATCTGAAACACACATGAAAATCCTGAAACTTGGCTTGGTGCCATGACATGGCACCAGCATGCTGTGGTAATTTTGTTGTCCGATTTGCGAAGGCGCACACATTAACAATCAACAAAGTCATTTTGGAACAAACGCTGTCATCTTACAATCGGAAACACAAGTATTATTGAAACCATGGGCGTTCTATTTACCATTTACGTGCCGCCACGCGTTCCCTTTTTTATTAGCTAGGAGGCGCCGTGCAGGGTAGCTATTTGAGTACGGGAGGCGTGCGATCAGACCCCTGCGCGTGCTTATCAGGAGGAGAGCGCTTTGACCTCCATCTGTCGTCCACCTCTCTCCCAAGGTACCATTAATGGCGCCCGAGCCTCTGTTTAATGGCGTGGCAGTGTCTCACTCGACTGAGATTTAAGAGAGAAAAAAGAAAATCTAAAAAGAAAATTTGGCACGGATCTTGATGTAAGATCCGATGGACCTATATAGCATCTACTGCGACTTATAGCAAGGCTGATGAATATATATAAGGACGACGAGAGTGGATAATAATTGTCTTACATAATTAGGAAGATAACTAAAGAAGCCACATGCGGCTATGCCCGAAATACACAAGGGCAAAAGAAGAAGGAAGACGCATACAACGATCTGACTCGCTGATCTCTACTTTCTTTATACGCTGCAGGTCGCGGAGACTAGTTCTCGCGGCGGGCGATGATCTCTTTCATCAGTTTCATGTCCTTAATACGCTGCTTGGCAGCATACATGGATTCCTCCACCAGCCTGTTGCGCTCGATGCGGAGCATGGCATTCTCGTCCATAAGTTTCTTGATGATGTCGCCCGTCCTCTACAACACAACAGCGGTCTCCTCCTCCTGCTTCCCCCTTTCGGCGATCTTCGCCCTCAGCTGGTCACGCTCGCCCCGGAGCGTCGCATTGCCCCCCCCCCCCCGAGTTGCCGGATGACACCGGTAGCCTCGTCCTGCATCCTCGCCCAGCCGGAGATCTGATCCATTTGGCTATGGACGATCGCATGCATGCGCCTGTAAGAGTCCTCGCCTGCCCACGAGAAATTTTCCCAGGCCGCTGCGGCGGGACATCTGTGCTGCTTCCGCGGCATGGCCGGACTAGTCTGCTACATCGACGGCGCGGCAGGACCTCCGTGCTACTTTGGCGGCACGACGGGACCTCTGTGCTGTTACTGCTGCACGGCTGGACATGTCGGCTGCTTTCGCGGCGAGGCGGGACTTCTCTCGTGCTTCCTCTTCCATGCTCACCTCTCCCTGGTGGAAATCTCTCGACCCAGAACTCACGCTAGCTATGGCTTGATTGTTTCTTGTGGATGAGGAGTTGAGGAGGAATGTGTAGTCATTTTCGGTTAGGTAGTTCCCCTTTTTATAACCTAAGTACTACAACTAGTACTAAAACCTGCATAGTGGGAACACGTTTAGGTTTGGTACGTAGTGGTAGGTGTGAGCAGGCTTGCACTTAATTGTAGCACTAGTACTTTCGAATGTGATGGGAACAAGGTAAAGATTAATTGATGGTTTTTTGTTTTGAGGCCCGAAACGGCTCCCTATGAGTTTAGTGGAACATAAATTTCAAGTAGACAACCCTGCTCAGATGCGTAAATATTATGTTATTGTCAAAAATTGGCACAAAATACAAAGGGAACCAATGAAAGTACTACTAGCAACCCATGATTTAACTACTCGCATGCGCGCAGTGGAGTAGTAATGTCTTTCTTCTGCCCTCACGTCCACTCAATTTGCATGCGCTATATTAATTGACCATCAATGAAGTGAAGGACTTTACACGCGTCAAATTATCACATGGGTGGATCTTGGTACAAAATTGCATCCACCCGTGTACCCGCGTGTGCGTGCATGGCGTGCGTGCACATCTTCGCTTCGTGCTTGTACCGCCAGTGCGGCTCAGGGAGGATGAGTACATTCTTCTGGAACCAGCAGCACATCACTGTGATCAATCCACACAAGGATGTCGCGACAATGCCTCCACATGTGCCACATGCCCACGTGGCTTCATGAACTATAAGAGAGACACTATGTAGCGTGCCATTGTGTTTTGCACATACTCGAAGTACTAGTAGGGTACACGTGCATTGCACGCATCAGATTTTGCAACCAAATTACGAATAAATACCACACTATAGCATGTAAGCTCTCAGTCATATATGCTTGATGTAGACCTTTGTTTAATTCTTATAGTTCATCTCATTCAAAATCAATTAGTTTTTATAAAAAACCTAGGGCCTCTTTGATTCATAGGATTTCCAAAAAGCGGGAATAGAAAGAACATGGGATTAGAGTGGAATGTCGTCTTGAATCCTATAGGATGTTACGAGTGTTTGATTGTGCATAGAAAAACCACAGAATTCTTTCAAAGAGGTTTGAGTGGATGGGATGTTTCCAATGAAATATAGTGCAAATGAATCATATGGAAAATTTCCTATGGTTTACAATCCTACGAATCAAACAACCAAGATAGGAAAAATTCCTAAGGATTATAATCCTCCAAAATTCCTTCGAGAATCCTTTGAATCAAAAAGCCCTTAATCTATTTTACGATTCATGGAATTGTGTGTTGTAAAGCATAAAGTACAAACAAAGAATGGAAATTCAACTAGAAAAAAAGTTTGGGCAGTTACGATACGGCAGGTTCTAGAACAAAGGAGAACCACTATTGTTTTGAGATTTGTGCATTATGCTTAAATTCAACCATGGAGTCTACTAGATTGTACATGTGGCAAAATCCGGTGGGGGGCTAGAAGATGGTGCGAGGGCGAGGGGCCGAGTGGAGGGAGACTATGAAGGAGTGCACAACTGCGAGATCGATATTTAGAGAGAGGGGGCGAGAACGTGTGCTATTGCGCGCAGTGGCGGAGCCATGAAAAATGTTCCATGAGCTAGGGGGCCAAGCATTGCTAATCCTTTACGAGGAGGGACAATTCATCAACTTAAACCATTTTTACCAACAATTGTCTAATGATCACATTCATATTAGCCTTGATATATAGTGATGTTAGGGGGGCAGGGCCCTTGCTGCCCCTTGTCTTGGCCATTGTGCGCGTGTCTGAGAGATGAAGCGGAAGGCATGGATGATGAGAGGGGGGCGTTGGATATATAATTAATGTGGGTGTATTAGCTATATATGTAATCCTATATAGAGAGGTATAGATTGATCGATGTGGACGTGGGAAAGAGGGTGAGACCTCACTAGATATATAGATTGATCGGTTTATGTGTAAAACTATGAAAGACCTAGCTATATACACACACACATAGAGGAACATCGATCGTTGCGCATGCACGTCAGAGATAAAGAATGCCCGATATGATGGAGAGGGGGATGTGTGTGTGTGTGCCTTCATGGGAGACCGACCTGAAGAAAAAGATTGCATGTGTGCGATGGATATTGCCGACTGGTAGTGTGTGTGCATGCATGCACGAGAGAAAGTTAGTGGTACAATTATAAAGAGAAGACCAATGTCTAGGTGTAAAAGACTAGGTGAGGTCATAATCAATGTAAAGTTGAATTCAAATATTTGAATAAGAGATCATGATGTTTGAAACCCATGCATGCATGAATATAACGGAGATCTGCGCGGTGCGGTTTGGAAACGAGCATGTTGCAATGTATACACATTGAACAAGGTCAGATTGGTTTGAATTTGAGATACCGATGGTAGACATCGTTTGGCCACATTGCATCCGTGCATGGACAAACTATTCTAATTGGAGATGATGGGTGGCTTTCGCATCACATATCTATATCTATACCCCTATATATATTGTATATTATATTTTTTATATAGTGTGCGGATAACTTTAACTTTGAAAGATGGTCGTTGGATGAGGCCAATCCAATGGTGCAGAGCTGGCAAATTTGAGCACTACTGGCTGTTAGATATCATCTAGATTCCACAAGATATTGCCACATGTACAATCTAGAAGACTCTATGGCTGAACTTAAGCATAATGCACAAACCTCAAAACACAAGCACTTCGTCTTTGTTCTAGAATCTTCTGTATCATAATTGCCCAAATGTTTTTCTACATGATTTGTTTTTACTTTATGCCTTACAACGCACAATTCCATGAATCTTAAAATAGATTGCCTTGCAATGCACGCATACCTTACTAGTATAAATGGTGTCTGTGTGCGTGTTGTGCGTGTTAAACACATTGTACATAGTATATCATACTAGTCTAAATTGTCATTTTTTTGGGTACATGTTAAGCTTGTTCTCCCAAAATTTCAAGCCGCGCCTTGTTATGCCAAAATTTCAAGCTAGGGTCTCTGTCTATCGTGCTGCGAAACTCACGCCTCTTCAACCCGCGCCTTGTTAGCCCGAAATATTTAAGATATATCTTTGTCTCGCTGTGCTCCGGCAACTCCCTCCATCTCAACCTGTGCCTTGCTATTCCAAAATTACAACGGGCGCGAAAACTCCCACTTCCTGTGAAATCTCGACACGCGAAATGCCCGTGATACTCCTGAACGAAAGAACCGCCTCAAATCGGTGGGGGTACTTTCATAATTACCCCACATTTCGGACAAGCGCGTCCCTAAGCCATGGTTCCCCACTCCCATCCCATCCGCCCACCCATTCGTACACCGAGGCCGGCAAAACCCGCGAAGCCCCACACCCTCCTCCGTCCGCCACCCAGCCGAAGCCTCTTCCCCGACGATGTCGTCCACAGCAACACCTCGACGTCCCTCATCCATCGTACCAGATGAGGATCCGTCGTCGATCTGGTCATCCCGCCGGTTCAGCCACCCCGTCCTCCACCTCCAAGGAGCTGCCCCGATGTTCCCCTCCTCTTTCGCGCCACCTCCATTCCCACACCACTGTCTTCACCTGCACCATCGGAAGAGCACCGTTTCCTCGGATGAAGCTGCGGCCTAATCGGTGCCCCCAAAGAGGTTGTACACTAATCGTCGCATTTTCTTCTTGATTCGATCTCATGGTGCTGCCGGCGCTCTGTCCCGAGCCGACACGGCGCGGCTCCATCCACGTCGGCATCGCCAGCCAATTCCTCCACGGCGTCGCTCGCACGGTGGCGACGTCCACATCAGTAGGAGCTGCTGCTGCTTTAGCTCTCGCTCGTGCTGCTGCTGTGCTCTTGCTCTCGGTCCCCTGCCTGGTCTACTCTTGCTCTTGCTCGCGCTGTTGCTCTCGCTCTTGCTCTTGCTCGCGCTGCTGCTCTCTCTCTTGCTCTTGCTCGCACTACTGCTCTCACTCTTGCTCTTACTTGCGATGCTGCTCCGATTTAACTATACTTCAATCGACTAAATCAACTTTTGGGTCAGTCGATTTTCTGGGGGTGGGGGGGCTCGCCGGAGTTAAGGAAGAACCAACCGCAGTGGGGAGGAGGGCTCTCCGGAGAGGTACCCCACTACCTATCTTAGGGTTCAGGGTGGGGGCGGTGGTCGCCAGTGGTGGTGGGGCGGTGGCGTGGGGATCGCCGGAGAAAAAGCTTGGCAGGGGGGGGGGGCTACAGGGATGGCCGGGGCAGCGACGGACCGGTGGTGGGGAGTGTTTTCGGGACAAGCGGGGCGGCGCACCATCAGCTGCGGGCGGCGGGGGGCGGCTGTTTGGCCGGTGGTGGCTGGTGGCTCAGGGGGTGGAGGTTGAAGATGAACTACAGACCCTTGATTTCGTATCCAACGGCTGCAAAATCGACTGACCAGAGATGAAAAAGTCAGTCAACTGACTTGTAGCCTCACCTCTAGTGCGTTCAGTTTCGACAGTAAAATTCAGTTTCGATAGCAAAATTCAGTTTTGGCAGTTAAGTTAAGTTTCAACAATTAAATTCAGTTTCGACAGTTTAGTCAAAGATGAGCGGCTGATGTATACATCTAGCACTTTGTGGTTATGTATTTTACGTCATCTATTGGAGATGCTATTAGAATTCCACTCAGGTTAACGTTGTCTCTCTTGTCCTGCTTCAGCCTCAGCGTCGTACAACTCACCGGAGGTGCTCCAACGACGAAACCCTCCATCACAGCGGATCAGTACCTCGGGCTCCATCTCTAGATGCCTAAGATCTTCTTCCCCTCCTCCAACAGCCAAGTCAGCCGAAGCATCCTCACCAGCCAACTCAATCACGCTGAGATCGACATGGCTTCGCCAAAGAGGTTGTACACTTCTTGTGGTTTGACTTAATCCCAACATCCTTGTTTGCATCCTGTGATCTTCCAATTCTTGTGAACCAAACACCCAGAATGGCAGAAATCCTGTGTTTTTAAATTCTCTGTTTTGCACGTGCATTCCTATCCTATTCCTGTCTATTTCCTATCCCTGCATTGTTAGAATCCTCAAATTCAAACAAGCCCTTACACAATTACTTCTGTTACAGATATGTGTCAAAGAAAACCTTGTGTGGTTTGTTCTGCTCCTGTGGTGTTGTGTTCCACCCCAGCTCAGCTGCTCCAACGACGGAAGGGTTCACCACAGCAGGGATCCGCTCTCTAGACTGTCTTTCGCCGCCTCAGATCTTCTTCCCCGCCGCCGGCAGCCACGACAACTGCATTACCATCATCAACTGAGCAGATGATCTTGAGGACTACACGGGTCCGCAAGAGAGGTCACACTCTTCCGTTTCTGCTTATGTTATGCATCGCTTAATATGATGACATGCTACTTTATCGTCGTGTTCACCTATTAGACTCTGACTCGGGTCCAAACTTATGCTGAAACTTGAGTTTTTAAATGGTTGTGGGGTACATATTGGGGCAGCAATCAGTACTATCTGTCTACTATCTGGTTAATCTCGGGTGTCTACTATTAGTTTCATGTTGGGTGCAAACAAACATTAAAGGAGCCATTATCTGCATTTTTAACTAAAACTATTATCTACCTGCTATCATTTGTTTTGGGTCTATCCACAGTTTGCTACCATCACTCTGGATTTGTGCATGCACTCCTTACATAATCTCACTATGTTTTATTCCAATGCATGTCAGTTATTGTACACAATGGAACCGAACATGTAGAGCAAAAGAGACGAGCCTTGCGTGGCAATAAAATTTCATGCAGACGTCGCTCCATGGTGGGTGCAAAGGCAGCCCCCTCCACCCATTTTGGATCGTAATCAAGAGGAAGATAACTGTTCTGAGGGGGATTCAGAAGCAGAAGACCACTCCTATTTACCCTGTGAGGTCTTCGCTCTAACTTGGCATGCTGATGTTGGTAATATCATGCATATGGTGCCTTGCGTTGCTTACTGTATATGTCAAAGATGTCATCTGCTTAGTTAAGACATGCTTTGTGTCAATGCCATCTGTTTAGTTTCTTTATTGTATATGTGAATCATGCAATGCCATCTTGTTTAGCCATGCTTCATATATGTGAAGTTTGCAATGCCACCCTGGTTAGCCAGTCATCTTATATGTGAATTATATCATGACATCATTTTTTTATTACGTGTTAAATTTTTCAACAATTTTAGTACATTCAATTACTCTTCCTGTGCATCAGCCATTCGGCACGGTCATGGAAAAATCTGGAGTGGAAACAAGGTCTTCAAAGCAGACAATGCTATCTGACAAAGCGCATGTCTTGCTGGTTACAGATAGCTCCTTAGGGGAGGATTCAGAGACAGATGACCAGTCCTATTTCCCCCCGAGGTGCATGCTCTAACTTGGCAGGGTTATGATGCTCATATCGTGCGTATGGTATCTTGCATTGCTATGTCATTTGCTTAGTTTAGACATGCTTTGTGTGAATGCCACCTGTTCAGTGTCCAATTACCATATATGTGAATTATGCAATGCCATCTTGTTGCAAGACATTATATATGTGAATTATGCAATGCTATCTTGTTGCAAGGCATTATATATGTGAATTATGCAATGCCATGCTGTTTAGCCAAGTGTCATATATGTGAATTATATCATGTCGTCCTTTTTTGTAATTCTCATTGCTTTTGTCGACAATGTTTGTATATTCAACTGCTCTTCCTGTGCATCAGCCATTTGAATTGGTGATGGAGAAATCTGGAGTGAAAACAAGGTCTTCAGAGCAGACAATGCTGGTTACAGATAGCTCTTCAGAGGAGGATTCAGAGGCAGATGATCAGTCCTATTATCCCCCTGAGGTGTATGCTCAAACTTGGCAGGGTTATATTACTCATATCATGCATATGTTGTATTGCAATGCTTAGTTTTTACATCATATACATGATATTGAATGCCATCTCCTTAGTTGACACATCATATATGCGATTGCCCTCTGCTCACTTCCTTAGTATATAAATCATATATTCGAATTATATCATGCCATCATGTTTCCATCAATGGCATGTTTGTGCTTTATGGCATGCCAACCACTTTAATAGACACATCGTATAGTTATATCATGTCATCCTGTTTACATAGTCCTCATATTTTGAAGTATGTCATTCTATCCTATTTAGTTAGCCATCATACATGTGAAATTGTGTCATGCTATCCTGCTTAATTAGCCATCATATATGTGAAATTATGTCATGCTATTCTGTTTGGTTAGACAACATAAATGTGAATTATTTCATGCCCTGTTTTCTTCCCTACTATCCATTGCACCTGTCTATCTTTCAATGTCTGTATATTCAATTACTTTTCTTGTTTATCAGCCATTTCAATTGGAGGGGTGATGGCGGTATCTGTGGGAGTAAAAACACGGTCTTCAGAAAAGATCGTGCTACCTGTCAATGGAGATAGAACCACGGTTGTACTTGCTCAAGAACCAGCCCCACCACACATAACCCAGACTCACACAGATTGTACCCCTACTAGGTTGGACAGAGAACCAGCTACACCCCTTCTATCCCCAACCCCAGCAGATAGTAACCCAGTTCCCATTGACACAACACCGTCTCCACCACAGAGCACCCAAACACAAGCATTTAGTAAGGCAACTGCAGTGCCCAAATCACGAGGACCACCACTCCGAACCCCAAGTCAACGCTTAAAGCAGAAGAAGAATTGTTCTCAGGTCAGGTTCCGTAGCTATGGTTCATACTACTTTACTCTTGCATCACTTTATTTACTCATACCAACTAATTTCAAATTTGAAGGATGCAATTGAAACTCCAATGGCGCAACAGGTATGTTTTAAACCTGTTTCTTTAACGCGTTTGTTGTTGTAACTTGCTCTATGTTGATTTCAGTTTCAATTGAATAAATAATTATATTCTCATGCCATGCAGCTTACAAAGTGTTGTTATTGCTGTGTAGTTTCCCACACTTATATTCGGTCTAAGCTGCTTTGTCTTAAATAGATATGATTCAAACTATATCTATCTTGATTTGGCAACATAAACTAGAATGATATAGACCATAAAGTGACCATACTACATAGATATATGTTTGTTTCATGCTGTTATCCTGTCCACCTTACTACTGAACTGGTTTACCAAAACGAGTTTCATATACTACATTGTAAACCTATGATGTGTTTGTTTGTTTTTGTTTTAGAATGCGGATAAAATATTGGAGAAGAGTACCCCATTATGCAATGGTACAGGAAGTAATGCAGATAAGGTTCAAGATAGTGAGACATCCCTATTGATCTCCAAGAAAGCTGATAAAAACTATATTGAAGACACTGAGACAACCCCAAAGTCCTGTCTTGACGTAGTGTTCGAGTTACTGGCTACTACTGCTGGCACCAGCTCTTCGAACTCGCTGCCTGAATCAGTTCGGCTTCTTGAGTCTCAACTTCAAGTTGAAAGACATCGATCAGATGTTATGTGACAGGAAGCCGAAGGACTGAGGAAGTCCCTGCAGAATTCAGATGCATACTTTCTGGTGCAACAGCAAGTGCTGGAGGATTTAAGCGCCAAACAAGAGAAAGTTAATAAGCTTGCTAAGCATCTTGCCAGCATTATGGGTACCCAGGATATTGTTTCTTGAGCTCTTCAGAAGTGGTTTCAGTTCTGGACTTGTTTTGTTGCAGTGTTTATATGCTGCTTTGTTCCCTATATTTGCACTGGTGGCAAACTTTGATGCCCAGTGGATGTAATATGTGTAATAGCCGTGATAGCCTAGCGTAAGTTGCTTGCCTATTTATTTCCTTATTGTCTTGTTTATTTGTTTTCTTGTAGTCAGTGTAGTTCTTTTTCCGTGGTTTGCTAGTGGCCGCAATAGCCTATTTTTGAAAACTAGGCCACATTAACCATGGGCTACATATTTACTATAGTTAACATGGGCCTCCTATGGGCCGTAGAAACAATGGGTCTTCTAAGGGTCGTAGAAACAATGGGCCTTCTACGAGGCATAGAAACAATGGTCCTTATACGGGCCGTAGACACAATGGGCCTTGTACGGGCCGTATCATCAATGGGCCTTCTACGGGCCGTATGATCGGTTGGCCAAAAATGGGCCAATAACAGACCACATTATGGCCGTAAATGGGCTAGAGTTGAAATCGTCCGTTCATGGCCGACCATAACGGGCCGTCATTGTAGCGACCAGACCTCAAACAGTCTGATCTCTGTGCTCCGGTGTCATCCCTGGATCAGTAATGCTGACACCACACAGTACTCGGAGGATTTATAGCAGAGTAGCAATCACACACTTATTACATCGAGTGTCTCAAAAGAGAACTTATTACAATAAATATGGCTCAAGGCCATCTAGTGACGATAACAGCGGAAGGCTTGGAAGATAAGTGAGTCCATCAACTCCGACGGCATCACTGAGTATAGAACCACGACCTAAAAACTCCTTAATCATCGTCTGAAAAGTCTGCAACATTAACGTTGCAGCCCGAAAACGGGTCAGCACATGGAATATGCTGGCAAGGTAACACATAGAGGATAATGGAATGCAACAGCTATACTATATGCATATTTGGCTGGTGGAAAGCTCTATGGTTACAGTTTTTGCGTAAAGCCAATTTTTCCCTACTTCAAAGGAATAAATTTAATTACTATCATGGTGGTTGTTAAACATTGAGAATGGTTGACAGCATTCTCAATCCCAATTAAGTAACATCATTAGAACCCATCAAAATTAATTTAGAGTAACATGTTGAGATTCACATGATAATCCAGGTACTAGATACTCAAGATGTCTATAACCGGGGACACGGCTAACCATGATTAGTTTATACACTCTGCAGAGGTTTGCGCACTTTTCCCCACAAGACTCGACCGCCTCCGTTTGGTTTCTCGCACTACATGGTGTTTGAGAAGACGGATGACCGAGACATAGTCTTTCAGAAGCGCTAGCACCTTACGATCGGGTAGACCGTACCACCTACATCCCCTACATCTGCTAGTCTACCACTGTAAGAGTTCGCACAACTTAGTCAACTATGCCAGAGCCCATAATGGCTTGTGGCTGCACACGGAAGTTTCTAGTGTGAAAAATCTCATGATCCCTTTGAGCCTGGGTGGCGGTCCAAGAAAACAGGCATGTCCTGGTAACCCCAGGTGCCTCAATCCACCCAGATGTGTGTTAGGTTGCCACCTTAAATAAACCATTAATTATCAATCTCACATCTGTCATGGATATCACTCACCCAATCCACGTCTACTAGCATAGCATGGCATAATAAGCAAACGTAGAAGTAACTCCCAAAGGTTTGATAATAAACAGGTAATAGGTACTACCTCATCTACTTCCCATCCCACAATTTAATTAGATCCTAGTCATGCAATGTGTGAGGATTGATCTAATGCAATAAAACTGGGTTGTAGAAAAAGGTATGATCAAAGTGTTACTTGCCTTGCTGATGATCTGCGTAACCTAGAGATTCAACGTAACAGGCGGCGCACTCCGGGTATTCTATCGCAGACAAACAACAAGCATACAATAAGTACTCATCTAATGCATAGGTAAAACTCAAATAGCAGATCTAACCAGAAAGTTCAACTTAAGAACCCTGGTTGGCAAAAAGAATCAAATCGAACGAAGCAAAAGAAATCAAACAGCGAAAGAAAACAACTTCGTTCTAGTAATCTGGATCTAGGGCAAATTTTACAGTAGAAAAAACATGTTTAAGTTGATTATTCGGAAAGAGGGTTTCGAGACGAAACTCCAGGCGCTTGAATCGCCTGATTCCGATAAACGAGCGAAAAGTTATACTAAAACGAAAATCGGATCAGAAATCGCGATCAGAAAATGACCGCAGCAAATCCGACGAAAAAGACAAACGATGAACAGATTTTTTTTTAACTGCACGGAAAACGAGGCGGCGGCGGCGAACCTCGGGCGGCGCGCTCCGGCGAGTCGGCGGCGGCGTCGGCGGCGGCGGATTAGGGTTAGGGTTTCGGGCGGGGCTGGCGGTTGCTCTCCTCTCGGGCCGGCCTCGAGTGCTATTTAAAGGCCCGGCCGGCGGTCTCCTGGCCGGTTACGGCCCGAAGTCGGTTACGCGTTTTTTTTATAAATCCGCTCGGAAGAAAAATAAAAAGAAATACTAAACGGACTCCAAAAATCACAAAATAAATTTTGCCGGGTTCCTAAAATCAAGCCCGATAAAGTGAACATTTATCTGGGCCCAAACTACCACTTTGAAAAACACGCATTTTTCCTAAATTCAAATAAAAATACCGAAAAACTCCGAAATAAAACTTATTTGATTTTTTTATTAAATCCTCAATATTTCTATATTTTGGGAAAGTCATTTTATTCCCTCTCTCATATTTTTGTAATAGAAATAATTGATGATAAAATAAATAAAATCAAATGATCCTATTTACATAATTTGAGAAAACTCAAACATGTAAATAATGAAATCCCCAACTCTCTCCGTGGGTCCTTGAGTTGCTTAGGATTTTCTAGGATCAAAACCAAAAGCAAAATAAAATATGATATGCATGGTGACCTAATGTATAACATTCCAAATTGAAAATTTGGGATGTTACAAACCTATCCCCCTTAAGATGAATCTCGCCCTCGAGATTCGGGTTGGCTAGAAAATAGGTGAGGGTGGTCTTTGAGCAAATCTTCCTCTCGCTCCCAGGTGGCTTCATCCTCCGTGTGGTGGCTCCACTGAACTTTGCATAACTTGATAACCTTGCTACGAGTGACTCGACTGGCAAACTCGAGAATCTTGACTGGTTTCTCCTCATAGGTCAAATTGTTATCCAACTGAATTGCTTCTAATGGCACTGTGTCTCTCAAAGGTATGTCAGCCATCTCCGTGTGACACTTCTTCAACTGAGAAACGTGGAACACATCATGTACTCCGGCCAATCCTTCTGGCAATTCCAACTTGTAGGCCACTTCTCCCATACGCTCCAAAACTCGATATGGTCCTACAAATCGTGGCGCTAACTTCCCCTTAACTCCAAAACGCTTAATCCCTCGAAGTGGGGATACTCGAAGATAAACTCTGTCTCCAACTTCGTAAACTGTTTCCTTGCGTTTAGAATCTGCGTAGCTCTTCTGCCTGGACTGGGCTACCTTGAGCCTATCGCGTATCAACCTCACCTTCTGTTCAGACTCTTTAATCAGATCTGGTCCAAACAACTGGCGGTCTCCAAGTTCGTCCCATGACAACGGTGTCCTGCACCTCCTTCCGTACAAAGCTTCGAAAGGGGCCATCTTCAAACTGGTCTGATAGCTATTATTGTAAGAGAACTCTGCATATGGCAAATTATCGTCCCAACTAGATCCATAATCTAGCGCACAAGCTCTCAGCATATCTTCCAAAATCTGATTGACTCTCTCGGTCTGTCCATCTGTCTACGGGTGAAAAGCTGTACTAAATTCTAGCCTAGTACCCAAAGTCTCATGCAACTGCTTCCAGAACTTTGAGGTAAACTGGGTTCCTCTATCTGATACAATACTCCTCGGAACTCCATGCAGACAAACGATCCTGGTCATGTATATCTTTGCCAACTTAGCACTGGTGTAAGTGGTCTTTGCTGGAATGAAATGAGCTACCTTCGTCAATCGATCGACTACAACCCAAATCGAGTCATAGCCTGAACGAGTCCTTGGCAATCTCGTGATAAAATCCATGCCTAACTTATCCCACTTCCATTCGGGTATCGGCAATGGTTGCAACAATCCTGCTGGCTTCTGATGCTCTGCCTTTACTCTCTGACATACATCACAAACTGCTACATACTCCGCAATATCCTTTTTCATTCTGGTCCACCAGAAAATATCCTTCAAATCCAAATACATCTTGGTATTTCCTGGGTGAATCGAATACGGTGAGTCATGGGCCTCTTGCAGAATCAACTTTCTGATCTCCGGGTCATTGGGTACATAAACGCGGTCTTCAAACCATAGGGTGTCGTGCTCATCCTCATGAAATCCTTTAGCTTTTCCTTTGCTCAGTTTCTCCTTTATAGCGGCAATCTCTTTGTCAGTTTTCTGAGCTTCTCTGATTCTATCCATCAAAGTTAACTGAATCTCTAGTGCTGCTACATAGCCTCTCGGAACTATTTCCACACATAGTTCACGAAGATGTTCTGCTAACTCCTTGGGTATTTCTCCCGTCATTAGTGTATTGACATGGCTCTTGCGGCTTAATGCATCAGCTACTACATTAGCCTTCCTGGGATGATAATGCAATTTCATATCATAATCCTTGATAAGCTCCAACCATCTCCTTTGTCTGAGGTTCAACTCCTTCTGCGTGAAAATGTACTTCAAACTCTTATGATCCGTGTACACCTCACAATGATTTCCAATGAGGAAATGTCTCCATGTCTTCAATGCATGCACTACGGCTGCTAACTCCAAATCATGCGTAGCATAATTCAATTCGTGAGGCTTCAGTTGTCGTGAAGCATATGAAACAACTCTCCCTTCCTGCATAAGCACTGCTCCAAGTCCTCGACGTGAAGCGTCGCAATACACCTCATAATCCTTGGTTTGATCTGGCAAAATCAATACTGGTGAGGTCACCAAACGTTTCCTCAACTCCTGGAAACTAGCCTCACACTCCTCAGTCCATTTGAACTTAGTATCCTTCTTCAGCAACTCCGTCATAGGCTTTGCAATCTTTGAGAAATTCTCAATAAATTTCCGGTAGTATCCTGCGAGTCCAAGAAAACTCCTGATCTCTCCAACTGTTGTTGGTGCTTCCCACTTGGTCACGGTTTCAACTTTAGCGGGATCTACTGCTATACCTTCTCCGGATATAACGTGTCCGAGGAATCCTACTTCCTTCAACCAAAACTCACATTTGCTGAACTTGGCATATAATTGGTGTTCTCTGAGCTTTCCAAGTACCAAACGCAAATGCTCCTTATGCTCCTCTTCATTCTTCGAATAAACCAGGATATCATCAATGAACACTACGACGAACTTATCCAAAAACTCCATAAACACTTTGTTCATCATGTTCATAAAATAGGCAGGCGCGTTAGTCAGTCCAAATGACATAACGGTATACTCATATAGTCCATATCTTGTGGTGAATGCTGTCTTAGGTATATCCTGTTCTTGAATCTTCAACTGGTGGTATCCTGATCGCAAATCGATCTTGGAAAACACTTTAGCTCCTTGTAATCGATCAAACAAATCTTTGATCATTGGTAGTGGGTACTTGTTCTTGATCGTTACTTCGTTCAATCCTCGATAGTCAACAACCATCCTTAACGATCCATCCTTCTTTTCCACCAGAAGTACTGGTGATCCCCAAGGCGAAGAACTTGGGCGAATATATCCCTTATCCTGTAACTCCTTAATCTGCTTCTTAATTTCCACCAAATCTTTTGCTGGCATCCTATATGGTCTCTTCGATATTGGCCCAGTGCCTGGCAATAGCTCAATCAAAAACTCAATGTCTCTATCCCGTGGCATGCCTGGCAACTCTTCGGGAAATACATCAGGAAAATCCTTTACCACTTGTACTTCCTCCTGCACAACTCCTGTTAGGCAATTCACTTGTGTCCTTTTTGGTAGATGCCGGGATACATACTTGATCCTTCTCCCTTCTGGTGTGGTAAGCAAAATTGACTTACTAGCACACTCAATATTCCCTTTATACTTTGATAACCAATCCATGCCTAATATCACATCCAATCCTTGAGATTACAACACTATTAGGTCTGAGCGAAAAACATAGTTACCAATCCTTAATGGTAACCGATCACACCATAAACTTGCCACATACTCTGCTCCTGGCGAGGTTACTAACATGGGTGACCTAAGGGCTTGGGTTGGTAGGTTATACTTATCCACAAATCCCCTTGAGATGTATGAATGAGATGCACCAGTATCTAAAGGAACGAGTGCAGTAAATGACTTAACCAAAAACTTACCTATTACTGCATCGGGCTGAGCTTCAACCTCCTCCACGCTACCGTGGTTCACCTGTACCCTGTTGAAAGGGTTCGGCTTCTTTCCAGAACTTCCATTGCCATTTTGGCCTTCAGGACATTCATTTGCAAAATGTCCTGGCTTCAAACACTTATAGCAAGTGATGTGGCTCAAGTCCTTCTTGGCTGGGGTTGATGGGGTGTTGCGGTTCTGTCCGTTGCTTCCTCCATTCCCATTACCATTCTTGGTGCCATTGTGATTGTGTGAGCTACCTACTCCATGGGTATGTTGAAAATGTCCTCCTGGCCTAGGGGTAAAACGTGGCTTCTGCTGAGCTCCTGAATTATACTTTCCTTGTCCATACTTCCTCTTGCGGTTCTCAATTTGCTGCTGCTTCCCTTCAATCATAAGGGCACGATCTACCAACTCCTTGTAGTTGTTGAAGGTGGCTACCATCAACTGCATGCTCAACTCATCATTCAATCCTTCCAGGAATTTCTCCTGCTTAGCTACATCCGTAGCAACGTCATCTGGGGCATAACGTGCTAGCTTACTAAACTCCTCCACATACTGGCCAACTGTCCGTCCTCCTTGGCGCAAGTTACGAAACTCACGCTTCTTCATGGCCATTGCTCCTGCTGAAACATGGGCAGTACGAAAAGCTTGCTGAAACTGGTCCCATGTGACAGTGTCGACTGGGAAGGTGGCTGTGAAATTCTCCCACCAAGATGCTGCGGGTCCTTCTAACTGATGTGCGGCAAACTTAACCTTCTCCACATCTGTGCATCCTGCGGTAGTCAACTCCCTAGCTATCTTGCGGAGCCAATCATCTGCTACAATCGGCTCGGTGCTACTGGAAAACACCGGCGGATTTAGCCTAAGAAAACGGGCTAAGTGGTCAACAGGTGGTGGTGGTGGTGGGTTGTTGTTGTTCCCCTGATTTTGATTCTGAACTAGCAACTGCATCAAGGTGTTCTGTTGCTGGATCAACTGGGTGAGCTCCGGCAGAAAGGCAAATCCGGGGTCACGTCTCAGAGGCATCTGACGGTTTACAAAAGATGAGATATAAGAATAGAGGGGGTCTAAAGGAAAAACACTACCCATATGCACATGAGGCAAAAGCACACAATTCACTTCAATCAAACAAACAAGGCATACAATCGATCTAACTATCGCAAGAGTGCTCGGACTACTATATTTACATGGTGGACTACTACTACTGATGAGGTGGTCTACTAGAAATATTCTACGGTTGTAGACTCTATGATGTCCGCTCCTGCTTCATCCACATAGTCATCATCGCTACTATCTTGTTCCGAGTCGGTGCCGCCGATGACGATGTAGTCTTCCGGGCTAATCTCCTTGGGTTCCTCGTCTTCATCTACTGGGGTCGGGCCTCCCATAAATATGCCAATCTTCTTTGTTAGGTCGGCATTCTTATCCACCAATACTTCAATTTCTTCCTCATAATCTTCACGTGTAGCCTTGAGTTCTTCCTCCAGTTCCTTGATTCTAGTCTTAGCCTTCTTCAGATCTATCATGTCGGCGCACATCTAATTCCCCTGTCGTCGAATGTGCTGGTTTAACTCCTGAATAAAAGCTGCAATTGATCTATCTTTCCTGGTGCTGATCATCTCCCAGTGTTCATCTCGGCGCCCACAAATCTAGTAGATAGTATCCTTAAGATCCTTGCGGTAGACTTCTCCAATGCGTCCCATGGCGATGTGAGCTGCCATGCTCTTTCCTAGACTCCAAGTTGGTGCATCAAAAGAAAACTCTATGGGCTCAGTGACTGGCATGAACGTCCTTCCTGGAACTTGAACTTGTATCACCCAGCGCTCTTCTTCAGGTAAAGTGGCGCTGTAGGTTCCCGTGAAGCTTGGTATTCCTATGTTCAGGTATCTAGTGACTTCCTTCAAGTGGCGTCCAAAGGGTGTATCTTCATCTGGTTGTGTGAACTTGTTCCTTGCATCCGCCATCCTAAAGAGTAGAAAAGATGAGAAGTCAGAAGAGAAGAGAGTGAGTAGTGATCTAGGTCCTTAGCTTAGTGGTCGTGTCCTACCGTCAGCGTGTGCTCTGATACCATCTCTGTAGCGACCAGACCTCAAATATCAGACTAGAGACACGAGGCCACAGTAGGGACCTAGTCATTACGACTGTGGTGTGTCATGAGCCTCCTAAATATCGTCTCATCGTTAGTGTGTGAATAATGTAGCTCACAGAGTTTTCTCTTGAATAATGTTATTTATACCGAGTTCCGGTAGATCACTGCTATTGTCGCCTTCCGAACCTTCTATTCACTCAGGTAGTTGAGGCTGCCGTAGTGACTCATATCTTGGTGCTGGATTTTTGAGGAATTAGTAGCAGACTTTTCAGATGTTGTAATTGCAACGTCGGGCTTTTGCCCAGTCGTGTACCTTATACGACCGTTCCATTGTGTATCTCCTTAATGGAATGCAACAGCTATACTATATGCATATTTGGCTGGTGGAAAGCTCTATGGTTACAGTTTTTGCGTAAAGCCAATTTTTCCCTACTTCAAAGGAATAAATTTAATTACTATCATGGTGGTTGTTAAACATTGAGAATGGTTGACAGCATTCTCAATCCCAATTAAGTAACATCATTAGAACCCATCAAAATTAATTTAGAGTAACATGTTGAGATTCACATGATAATCCAGGTACTAGATACTCAAGATGTCTATAACCGGGGACACGGCTAACCATGATTAGTTTATACACTCTGCAGAGGTTTGCGCACTTTTCCCCACAAGACTCGACCGCCTCCGTTTGGTTTCTCGCACTACATGGTGTTTGAGAAGACGGATGACCGAGACATAGTCTTTCAGAAGCGCTAGCACCTTACGATCGGGTAGACCGTACCACCTACATCCCCTACATCTGCTAGTCTACCACTGTAAGAGTTCGCACAACTTAGTCAACTATGCCAGAGCCCATAATGGCTTGTGGCTACACACGGAAGTTTCTAGTGTGAAAAATCTCATGATCCCTTTGAGCCTGGGTGGCGGTCCAAGAAAACAGGCAAGTCCTGGTAACCCCAGGTGCCTCAATCCACCCAGATGTGTGTTAGGTTGCCACCTTAAATAAACCATTAATTATCAATCTCACATCTGTCATGGATATCACTCACCCAATCCACGTCTACTAGCATAGCATGGCATAATAAGCAAACGTAGAAGTAACTCCCAAAGGTTTGATAATAAACAGGTAATAGGTACTACCTCATCTACTTCCCATCCCACAATTTAATTAGATCCTAGTCATGCAATGTGTGAGGATTGATCTAATGCAATAAAACTGGGTTGTAGAAAAAGGTATGATCAAAGTGTTACTTGCCTTGCTGATGATCTGCGTAACCTAGAGATTCAACGTAACAGGCGGCGCACTCCGGGTATTCTATCGCAGACAAACAACAAGCATACAATAAGTACTCATCTAATGCATAGGTAAAACTCAAATAGCAGATCTAACTAGAAAGTTCAAACTTAAGAACCCTGGTTGGCAAAAAGAATCAAATCGAACGAAGCAAAAGAAATCAAACGGCGAAAGAAAACAACTTCGTTCTAGTAATCTGGATCTAGGGAAAATTTTACAGTAGAAAAAACATGTTTAAGTTGATTATTCGGAAAGAGGGTTTCGAGACGAAACTCCAGGCGCTTGAATCGCCTGATTCCGATAAACGAGCGAAAAGTTATACTAAAACGAAAATCGGATCAGAAATCGCGATCAGAAAATAACCGCGGAAAATCCTACGAAAAAGACAAACGATGAACAGAATTTTTTTTAACTGCACGGAAAACGAGGCGGCAGCGGCGAACCTCGGGCGGCGCGCTCCGGCGAGTCGGCGGCAGCGTCGGCGGCGGCGGATTAGGGTTAGGGTTTCGGGCGGGGCTGGCGGTTGCTCTCCTCTCGGGCCGGCCTCGAGTGCTATTTAAAGGCCCGGCCGGCGGTCTCCTGGCCGGTTACGGCCCGAAGTCGGTTACGCGTTTTTTTTATAAATCCGCTCGGAAGAAAAATAAAAAGAAATACTAAACGGACTCCAAAAATTACGAAATAAATTTTGCCGGGTTCCTAAGATCAAGCCCGATAAAGTGAACATTTATCTGGGCCCAAACTACCCCTTTGAAAAACGCGCATTTTTCCTAAATTCAAATAAAAATACCGAAAAACTCCGAAATAAAACTTATTTGATTTTTTTATTAAATTCTCAATATTTCTATATTTTGGGAAAGTCATTTTATTCTCTCTCTCATATTTTTGTAATAGAAATAACTGATGATAAAATAAATAAAATCAAATGATCCTGTTTACATAATTTGAGAAAACTCAAACATGTAAATAACGAAATCCCCAACTCTCTCCGTGGGTCCTTGAGTTTCTTAGGATTTTCTAGGATCAAAACCAAAAGCAAAATAAAATATGATATGCATGGTGACCTAATGTATAACATTCCAAATTGAAAATTTGGGATGTTACAGTCGTTAATCGTCCATATTTGATGACGCAATGAAAACGGCCCAACGTATTAACGGGCCGACTGTAACCATGGGCTGAATTTGGCCCACAAGCAGAAAATGACAGTTATGGGCCGAAAGTAAATGAATGCTGGAAATGAGCCCAAGAATAAATGGGCCCTGAGAAGGCTGAAACATAACATGGGCTGGAAACAGCACAACGGTATAATGGGCCGTTAATGGGTATAAAGTGATACACTGTTCATTACGGGCCAGTTTTACCACGGGCTGTTAATGGCCGAGGGTTACTAAGGGCCTCATACGGGCCGAAAGACGTCATGGGCCACACATGGACCGGAAGTTAAAACGGGCTGGAATTATACTGGACGGCCCAGATGATGCTACTGGGCCTAATTCGGATAGGCCGTAAACGGGCCCTGGGTTAGCGGGCTGTAAATGGGCTATATGCGAAAAGGCCGTTAACAAGCTTGTTGTGGGCCGGCCCGCCACCTTTTGACCAAGTCAAATGGGCCTGCCTTTTCACAGGAATGGGCCTCTGTTGGGCCGTGCCACATGTCGATGTATCATAGGCGCTTTGGGTCCAATGAGTGGATGACATCTGTCCCAGCGGCGAGCCGACACGTGTTCCCTCCAGCCAATGATGATTTTACACATGGAAAATCCCCATTGGTGGGGGCTGTTTACGGGTTATCGGATCCAAAACCGGACCCGATAGCTTAACGGCGTTCCGTTATAGTGGATGCCACGTGTCGGTCACCCTTGACGAAAGCACTTCTGTGATGCGCGATTTATTGTCATGGAAGTGGACACTTCCGTGATGATAATTTTGGTAATGTCATGGACACTTCTACGACAGCACAAGTATGACTATCTTGATTCTGTCATAAATTTGTCATGGATGTACATGCATGATAGAAAACGTGACCTACTGTGACAAACATGTATCATCACGGAAGTGTATTTTTTGTAGTGTTGAAATCTTTAACGATTGTTTCCGTATTACACGAAGGACTGTTTTTCTGGTCACATATGTAACGCATACGTATCTGGATAGCCGCGTACATACCAGGGGCTATCTTCTAGCCCCATCGTCAAACTCCTATGGCTAAGTGAGAGTGGTAAAGCCACATAGTCCGATTGCCCGGTTTGCCGCACTGACACCTCCTTCATGGACCAAGATATTGGGTTAACTGTGATCATGTGCTATTCTGAACACCCTCATAGTATCTACATGGGGGCCAAAGCCATCGACTGGAGAACTCTCAGGAATACAAAAATGGCCGCATAGGAGGAAAGAGCTTTTAGACAAAGGCACAAATATATTACAAAGCCTTCATATATAATAAAAAGTCTGGACAACTCGGGTACATTTATTCGAATATATGTCCTTTGAGCATTGACCCTCTATCAAGCAGGCACCCTCTAGGACGTCCTCTAAATAGCGCTCCGGCGTGTGGTGGTTCTTGCCTCCGAGAGGGCCCTCGACAGCCACTTCGGCAGCCTTCATCTTCGCCCTATGTATCTTGACGCGGGCGAAGGCCATCTGTGCACCTTCTATGCACACCGACCGCTTGATTGCGTCGACTCGGGGCACTGCATCGACGAGTCACCATGCCATGCCGAAATAGCTGCTCGGAATAGGTTCGGCTGGCCATAGATGAACTATGATGTCCTTCATGGCCGCTCCGGACATCTTATGCAGCTCGGCCCATTGCGCCATTTGGTCGTTCAACAACGATGGGCGCTCCCGCGCCGCGAACTGTGACCAAAACAGCTTCTCCGTCGCATGTCCCTCCTGAGATTGGAAGAATAGCGCGACATCGGCGGAACTCCTCGGAAGATCTGCAAAAGCGTCTAGAGAACTCCACAGTCGATTAAGCAAGGCACATCTCTGATTGCCAAACTCTGTATGTAAAAGAAAGGGCTTACGAGCCGCTATCTGTCTGGCCTGCCCGATCTCCTCGCAAGCCGCCCTAGATTCGAACCGCGCCTCTTTGGCCTCTTGAAGGGCCTTGGCGAGCTCAGTCGCCTTGTCTTTATTCTCCTCCTCGAGGGACTTGAAGTTGTGGGTGGCGTCCTTGAGCTCTTTCTCTACTACAGATACCAGCTCCTCGACCTGGTACCGGGTGGCCTGTTCAGCGTGTGAATCTGCAGCCACTTTATCAGCAGCTGCATTGCTCACTCTCGCATGCTCCTTGGCCCGGGCAAGTTCACCCCTGAGGGTCTCGACCTTAGGAGCACCATATACAATTCACACATAACAAAGTCCAAGTTTCAACTTGGCATTCGCACATTCATATAGGCACAAATTGGACGTTCGCAGCATACCTTGTGCCTCGTTGAGCCGCTTGTTAATAAGGACGATGTCCTCATCGGCCTGCTTCAGTTGCCATTTCAGTTCGGAAACCTCCGCGGCCTGGGCGGTTGCCGCTAATAGTGAAGCATGTTTTTCGAGCCAAATAAGTATGTTATTTCCTGCAGATATATATAGATCCTCTGTTCACCCTTCTTCCTAGGCCGACCAGAGTCTCAGGGGCTACTATCCATATATAGGCATATTTTCCATTAGGAAAGTGGCTAAAGACATTACATCGCATACCTCGAAGCTTGTTAGCAGGCTCGTAAAGGCTTCATGCAGCCCTCTTTTAGCGGACTGAATCTTCTTAGCCACCGTACCTATCAAGGTACGGTGCTCCTCCGAGACGGACGCACTTCGCAGTCCATCCCTCAGCATGTTCGGCGCCTCCAGATTCATGGAGGTCACCGCATGAATAG
The DNA here is from genome assembly GCF_003073215.2 of Triticum urartu. NCBI lineage: Eukaryota > Viridiplantae > Streptophyta > Magnoliopsida > Poales > Poaceae > Triticum > Triticum urartu. Next base: position 433,471,022 of record NC_053025.1, on the reverse strand, counting down.
GCACTCCCCCTCCCTTGAAGGGGGCCGCTCACTCGACTCCGGAGCGGTATTCGGCTTGGGGCCGAACAATCCAGGGCCCCCATCCCTGGTCTTCACGGGGGTCGCGTCCCCTGTGTCATCAACGGCCGAGGTATTACCCTCCGGTGCCGTATTGATGGTCCCCTGCACCTCTTGGCGATCTAGAGAAATTCTCTATGATGACACCTCGATGTCATCTGCCCTAGGGGGCGAGGAAACTGGTGGAGGCGTCTCGCTCTCCATCATCTCCAGCGGCAAATCCCCTGACGAGGAGGATTGTTGAGGGAGACCGCGGGCCGGACTGAAACACATGATTTAATGTTATTCTCACAATTCATAAAGGATCGGATGTATGTAAAGCATCCTCAGGTACTTACGATTCGGCAAGGGGCTTGGTCCGGGGGCGGGGCTTGGGGATATCCTCGGTGTCCGAATCCGAGTCATCCAAAAGGGATAACTTTCCCCTTTTGGATGCCCTCGCCTCCGGGTCAGCGGAGGCCGCCCTCTTTTTCCCTTTGAGAAGAGGGTTATCTTCTTCCTCCTCCTCGTCCTCGTTTTCGTCTCCCTCGTGAGAGGAGAGAGCCTTGGTCCCTCCGGACATAGCGTCCGAGGTACCTTCATGGTGGAGGCCACTTTCGGCCTCCTTGTTCTTCTTCTTCTTGTCCTTCTTTACCGGCACCTGGTATGGCGCCGGGACCAACAATCTCATTAGGAGGGAATCGGCTGAGCCTTCGAGAAGGGGGGCCGGACACCTGATCCGCTCCTCCTTCTTTGTCCAGACCTATTTAAAGGATGGAATGGATAGTGTATCCCCTGGATTAACAAACCAAGCTATAGGCGGAAGCTTAGCCCTTACCGGGGCGCCGGATGGTTGCCGTCAAGACCAACGTCTTCGGACGTCTCCGGCCACGACTTTTGAGATTTAAAGACCAATTTCTAGGTCTCTTTGTGTGTCGTACCGAAGAATTGTCGTAGAGTTCGCGTCCCTTCCGGATTAAACTCCCACAAACGGAGAGGCCATCGCTGGCAGGGAAGGGTTCGGCAGATGAGCATCACGTGAATCACGTCAGTGAGGCGGGTGTTCTTCTCTATGATACTTTTGATGCGCTTTTGCAGCATCAAAACCACATCGGTCGATCCCCAGTCTGGACCCTTGTTGGTCCATGAAGCGAGTCGCAGGGGGGTCAGGATCTAAATGTAGGAGTGGTTGCCCACTTGGTGCCACGGGGTTTGGTGATATAGAACCACTCCTGCTGCCATGTCTTGACGCTATCCACAAAATCCTCTTTAGGCTAAATGGCGTGAGGAAGCTTGCTCACCATGGCTCCACCGCAATCCATGTGCTCCCCGTCGACCACCTTCGGCTTCATGTTGAAGGTCTCGAGCCACAGGCCGAAGTGCGGAGGGTTGCGGAAAAATGCCTCGCACATGACGATGAACGCCGAGATATGGAGGAAGGAGTTCAAGGCTAGATCATGAAAATCTAGCCCGTAGTATAACATGAGGCCGTGAACAAAGGGGTGAAGGGGAATCCCTAACCCGCGGAGGAAGTGGGGGATGAACACGACCCTTTCGCCAGGCTCTAGAGTAGGGATGATTTGCCCCTTTGTCGGAAGCCTGTGTGCAATTTTCGCGGTTAAGTACCTCGCCTCCCGGAGTCCCTGGATATCCTTCTTCGTCACAGAAGAGGCCACTCACTTGCCTTGAGAACTGGATCTAGACATGGTCGGAGTGCGTGGTGGCAATGGAGAAGGATTGGGACTTGGGCGCTAAAGCTCAAAGATGGGAAGGCTAATGAAGGAAAAGGCGCGGGGTAAAAGAGGGGTCCTTATCCCTTTATAAAGGCAATGAATGTCAAGCGACCCCGCACGAGCCTTAAAATTTGCCTATTCCCAAGGGATCGAGCGGATGGCGTGGTTGGATTACCCAAACCATCATTGATGAAAATCCCACAATAAGGGGGCATGATCTCTGCTTCAATGAGACGTGTCATTGGAAGTTGCGTCTCGAAACGCGAAACGGGAGGTCGAAAAAACGATTCGAAATAATAATAAGGCCAGAACACAAGACCTCACCGAAAAAGTTGTCAGAAGACATAACTTATTTTTGCTTAAAGTATTTTGCCCTCGTGCTTCAGGGTTGTGACTATTGTACGGAGACGGAGGATACGTCTCCAATGTATCTATAATTTTTGATTGCTCCATGCTATTATATTATCTATTTTGGATGTTAATGGGCTTTATTTTACACTTTTATATCATTTTTGGGACTAACCTACTAACCGGAGGCTCAACCCAAATTGCTGTTTTTTTTGCCTATTTTAGGGTTTCGAAGAAAAGGAATATCAAACGGAGTCCAAACGGAATGAAACCTTCGGGGACGTGATTTTCTCAACAAACGTGATCTAGGAGACTTGGAGTGGTCGTCAAGAAACAAGGGAGGAAGGCACGAGGCAGGGGGCGCGCCTACCCCCCTGGGCGCGCCCTCCACCCTCGTGGGCCCTCCGTTGCTCCACTGACGTACTTCTTCCTCTATATATCCACGTACCCCCAAACATCCACGAGCACCATGAAAACCTGATTCCACTTCCGCAAACTTCTGTACTCGAGAGATCCCATCTCGGGGCCTTTTCCGGAGCTCCGCCAGAGGGGGCATTGATCACGAAGGGCCTCTACATCAACTCCATGGCCTCTCTGATGATGTGTTAGTAGTTTACTTCAGACCTATGGGTCCATAGTTATTAGCTAGATGGCTTCTTCTCTCTCTTTGGATCTCAATACAAAGTTCTTCTCGATCTTCTTGGAGATCTATTCGATGTAATCTTCTTTTGCGGTGTGTTTGTCGAGATCCGATGAATTGTGGGTTTATGATCCAGATTATCTATGAATAATATTTGATTCTCCTCTGGATTATTTTACGTATGATTGGTTTATATTTGCAAGTCTCTTCGAATTATCTGTTTGGTTTGGCCTACTAGATTGATCTTTCTTGCAATGGGAGAAGTGCTTAGCTTTGGGTTCAATCTTGCGGTGCTCGATCCCAGTGACAGAAAGGGAACCGACATGTATTGTATTGTTTCCATCGAGGATAGAAAGATGGGGTTTATATCATATGGCATGAGTTTATCCCTCTAGATCATGTCATCTTCCTTAAAGCATTACTCTGTTCTTGTGAACTTAATACTCTAGATGCATGTTGGATAGCGGTCGATGTGTGGAGTAATAGTAGTAGATGCAGAATCGTTTCGGTCTCCTTGTCTCGGACATGATGCCTATATACATGATCATACCTAGATATTCTCATAACTATGCTCAATTCTATCAATTGCTCGACAGTAATTCGTTTACCCACGGTAATACTTATGCTCTTGAGAGAAGCCACTAGTGAAACCTATGGCCCCCGGGTCTATCTTCCATCATATTAATCTTCCAATACTTAGTTATTTACTTTGCCATTTATTTTACTTTTCATCTTTATCATAAAAATACAAAAAATAGTATCTTATCATATCTAGCAGATTTCACTCTCGTAAGTGACCGTGAAGGGCTTGACAACCCCTTTATCGCGTTGGTTGCAAGGTTCTTATTTGTTTGTGTAGGTGCGTGGGACTTGAGTGTGATCTCCTACTAGATTGATACCTTGGTTCTCAAAAACTGAGGGAAATACTTATGCCACTTCGCTGCATCACCCTTTCCTCTTCAAGGGAAAACCAATGCAGTGCTCAAGAGGTAGCAAGAAAGATTTATGGCGCCGTTGCCTGGGAGATTCGCGCCAAGTCAAGTCAAGACATACCAAGTACCCATCACAAACTCTTATCCCTCGCACTACATTATTTGTCATTTTCCTCTAGTTTTCCTCTCCCCCACTTCACCCTTGCCGTTTTATTCACCCTCTCTCTCTGTTCCTCTTCTCTTTTTCTATTCGCCTCTTTTTCACTTGCTTCTTGTTTGCTTGTGTGTTGGATTGCTTGCTTGTCACGATGGCTCAAGATAATACTAAATTGTGTGACTTTGCCAATACCAACAACAATGATTTTCTTAGCACTCCGATTGCTCCTCTTACCGATGCTGAATCTTGTGAAATTAATACTGCTTTGCTGAATCTTGTCATGAAAGATCTGTTTTCTGGCCTTCCTAGTGAAGATGCCGCTAGCCATCTAAACAACTTTGTTGATTTGTGTGATATGAAAAAGAATAAAGATGTGGATAATGATATTGTTAAATTTAAGCTATTTCCTTTCTCCCTTAGAGATCGAGCTAAAGCTTGGTTTTCATCTTTGCCTAAAAATAGTATTGATTCATGGAATAAGTGCAAAGATGCTTTTATCTCTAAGTATTTTCCTCCCGCTAAGATCATCTCTCTTAGAAACGATATTATGAATTTTAAGCAACTTGATCATGAACATGTTGCACAATCTTGGGAGAGGATGAAATTAATGATACGTAATTGCCCTACACATGGTTTGAATCTTTGGATGATTATACAAAACTTTTATGCTGGATTGAATTTTGCTTCTAGAAATCTTTTAGATTCGGCCGCGGGAGGCACTTTTATGGAAATCACTTTAGGAGAAGCTACTAAACTCCTAGATAATATTATGGTTAATTATTCTCAATGGCACACCGAAAGATCTACTAATAAAAAAGTGCATGCGATAGAAGAAATTAATGTTTTGAGTGGAAAGATGGATGGACTTATGAAATTGTTTGCTAATAAGAGTGCTCCTACTGATCCTAATGATATGCCTTTGTCTACTTTGATTGAGAATAATAATGAATCTATGGATGTGAATTTTTTTGGTAGGAACAATTTTGGTAATAACGCGTATAGAGGTAATTTTAATTCTAGGCCGTTTCCTAGTAATTCCTCTAATAATTATGGTAATTCCTACAACAATTCTTATGGAAATTATAATAAGATGCCCTCTGATTTTGAATCTAACATTAAATAATTTATTACTTCGCAAAAGAGTTTCAATGCTTTGATTGAAGAAAAATTGCTTAAGATTGAAGAGTTGGCTAGGAATGTTGATAGAATTTCTCTTGATGTTGATTCTTTGAAACTTAGATCTATTCCACCTAAGCATGATATCAATGAGTCTCTCAAAGCCATGATAATTTCCATTGATGAGTGCAAAGAAAGAACCGCTAGGATGCATGCTAAGAAAGATTGCTTTGTGAAAGCGTGTTCTTCTAGTTTTCATGATAATATAGATGAAGATATAAAAGTTATTGATGTATCTCCTATTAAATATTTGTTTTTCAATATGATTCTTGATAATAATGGGGCTGAAGATGAGCCACCTTTACCTAGAAGGCATTCCAAAAATTCGGAGTCTTTAGATCTTGATGCTAAAATTGTTAAAAGTGGGATTAAAGAGGTTAAAACTTTAAATATCAATGAACCCACCATATTGGATTTCAAGGAATTTAATTATGATAATTTCTCATTGATAGATTGTATTTCCTTGTTGCAATCCGTGCTAAATTCTCCTCATGCTTATAGTCAAAATAAAGCTTTTACTAAACATATCGATGATGCTTTGATGGAATCTTATGAAGAAAAACTTGAGTTGGAAGTTTCTATCCCTATAAAACTATATGATGAGTGGGAACCTACAATAAAAATTAAAATTAAAGATCATGAGTGCTATGCCTTGTGTGATTTGGGTGCTAGTGTTTCCACGATTCCAAAAACTTTGTGTGATTTGCTAGGTTTCCGTGATTTTGACGATTGTTCTTTAAACTTGCACCTTGCGGATTCCACTATTAATAAACCTATGTGAAGAATTAATGATGTTATTATTGTTGCAAATAGGAACTATGTGCCCATAGATTTCATTGTTCTTGATATAGATTGCAATCCTTCATGTCCTATTATTCTTGGTAGACCTTTCCTTAGAACGATTGGTGCAATTATTGATATGAAGGAAAGGAATATTAGATTCCAATTTCCTTTAAGGAAAGGCATGGAACACTTCCCTAGAAATAAAATCAAATTACCATATGAATCTATTATGAGAGCCACTTATGTATTGCCTACCAAAGATGGCAATACCTAGATCTATCTTCGCTTTTACGCCTAGCTAGGGGCGTTAAACGATAGCGCTTGTTGGGAGGCAACCCAATTTTATTTTTATTCCTTGCTTTTTCTCCTGTTTAGTAATAAATAATTTATCTAGCCTCTGTTTTGGTTGTGTTTTTTGTGTTTAATTAGTGTTTGTGCCAAGTAGAACCGTTGAGAAGACTTGGGGAAAGTCTTTTTGATCTTGCTGTAAAAAACAGAAACTTTAGCGCTCACGAGAATTGCTGCCATTTTTATTTGGAAGGTGATATTTAGTTAATTATTTTTGAAGATTATTAATAGAGAAATTCCTCAGGTCCAGAAATTTATTTTAGAATTTTTGGGGTTCCAGAACTTGCGTTATCTGCAGATTACTACAGACTGTTCTGTTTTTGACAGATTCTGTTTTTCTTGTGTTGTTTGCTTATTTTGATGAATCTATGGCTAGTAAAAGAGTTTATAAACCATAGAGAAGTTGGAATACAGTAGGTTTAACACCAATATAAAGAAATAATGAGTTCATTACAGTACCTTGAAGTGGTGTTTTGTTTTCTTTCGCTAACGGAGCTCACGAGATTTTCTATTTTGAGTTTTGTGTTGTGAAGTTTTCAAGTTTTGGGTAAAGATTTGATGGATTATGGAACAAAGATTGTCAAGAGCCTAAGCTTGGGGATTCCCATGGCACCCCGAGATAAAATTCAAGGACACCAAAAAGCCTAAGCTTGGGGATGCCCCGGAAGGCATCCCCTTTTTCGTCTTCGTCTATCGGTAACTTTACTTGGAGCTATATTTTTATTCACCACATGATATGTGTTTTTCTTGGAGCGTCTTGTATGATTTGAGTCTTTGCTTTTTAGTTTACCACAATCATCCTTGCTGTACACACCTTTTGAGAGAGACTCACACGATTTGAAATTTATTAGAATACTTTATGTGCTTCACTTATATCTTTTGAGCTATATAGTTTTCGCTCTAGTGCTTCACTTATATCTTTTAGAGCACGGCGGCGGATTTTTTTATAGAAACTATTGTTCTCTCATGCTTCACTTATATTATTTTGAGAGTCCTTTAGAATAACATGGAAATAATAAAAACTTTCATATAAGTGCATTGAATACTATGAGAAGTTTGATACTTGATAATTGTTTTGAGATATGGAGATGGTGATATTAGAGTCATGCTAGTTGAGTAGTTGTGAATTTGAGAAATACTTGTGTTGAAGTTTGTGATTCCCGTAGCATGCACGTATGGTGAACCGTTATGTGATGAAGTCGGAGCAAGATTTATTTATTGATTGTCTTCCTTATGAGTGGCGGTCGGGGACGAGCGATGGTCTTTTCCTACCAATCTATCCCCCTAGGAGCATGCGCGTAATACTTTGTTTCGATAACTAATAGAATTTTGCAATAAGTATGTGAGTTATTTATGACTAATGTTGAGTCCATGGATTATACGCACTCTCACCCTTCCACCATTTCTAGCCTCTCTAGTATCGTGCAACTTTCGCTGGTACCATAAACTCACCATATACCTTCCTCAAAACAGCCACCATACCTACCTATTATGGCATTTCCATAGCCATTCCGAGATATATTGCCATGCAACTTTCCACCGTTCCGTTATTATGACATGCTTCATCATTGCCATATTGCTTGCATGATCATGTAGTTGACATCGTATTTGTGGCAAAGCCACCGTTCATAATTCTTTCATACATGTCACTCATGCATCATTGCACATCCTGGTAAACCGCCGGAGGCATTCACATAGAGTCATATTTTGTTCTAAGTATTGAGTTGTAAGTAAATAAAATGTGATGATCATCATTATTAGAGCATTGTCCCAAGTGAGGAAAGGATGATGGAGACTATGATTCCCCCACAAGTCGGGATGAGACTCCGGACGAAAAAAAAGAGAGGCCAAAAAAAGAAGGCCCAAAGAAAAAAATGAGAGAAAAAGAGAGAAGGGACAATGCTACTATCCATTTTCCACACTTGTGCTTCAAAGTAGCATCACGTTCTTCATATAGAGAGTCTCCAATGATATCACTTTCATATACTAGTGGGGATTTTTCATTATAGAACTTGGCTTGTATATTCCAATGATGGGCTTCCTCAAAATGCCCTAGGTCTTCGTGAGCAAGCAAGTTGGATGCACACCCACTTAGTTTCTTTTGTTGAGCTTCCATATACTTATAGCTCTAGTGCATCCGTTGCATGCCAATCCCTATTCACTCACATTGATATCTATTAATGGCCATCTCCATAGCCCATCGATACGCCTAGTTGATGTGAGACTATCTTCTCCTTTTTGTCTTCTCCACAACCACCATTCTATTCCACCATGGTGCTATATCCATGGCTCACGCTCATATATTGTGTACAGATTGAAAAAGTTTGAGAACATCAAAAGTATGAAACAATTGCTTGGCTTGTCATCGGGGTTGTGCATGATTTAAATATTTTGTGTGGTGAAGATAGAGCATAGCCAGACTATCCGATTTTGTAGGGATAACTTTCTTTGGCCATGTTATTTTGAAAAGACATAATTGCTTAGTTAGTATGCTTGAAGTGTTATTGTTTTTATATCAATATTAAAATTTTATCTTGAATCTTTAGGATATGAACATTCATGCCACAATAAAGAAAAAATACATTGAGAAATATGTTAGAAAGCATTCCACATCAAAAATTCTTCTTTTATCATTTACCTACTCGAGGACGAGTAGGAATTAAGCTTGGGGATGCTTGATACGTCTCCAACGTATCTATAATTTTTGATTGATCCATGCTATTATATTATCTCTTTTGGATGTTAATGGGCTTTATTTTACACTTTTGTATCATTTTTGGGACTAACCTACCAACTAGAGGCCCAACCCAAATTGTTGTTTTTTGCCTATTTTAGGGCTTCGAAGAAAAGGAATATCAAAGGGAGTCCAAACGGAATGAAACCTTCGGGAACGTGATTTTCTCAACAAACGTGATCCAGGAGACTTGGAGTGGCCGTCAAGAAACAAGGGAAGAAGGCACGAGGCAGGGGGCACGCCTACCCCCCTAGGCGCGCCTACCCCCCTAGGCGCGCCCTCCACCCTCATGGGCCCTCCGTTGCTCCACCGACGTACTTCTTCCTCCTATATATATATCCACGTACCCCCCAAACATCCACGGGCACCACGAAAAACTAATTCCACCGCCGCAACCTTCTGTACTCGAGAGAACCCATCTCAGGGCCTTTTCCGAAGCTCCGCCGAAGGGGGCATTGATCACGGAGGGCCTCTACATCAACTCCATGGACTCTCCGGTGATGTGTGAGTAGTTTACTTCAGACCTACGGGTCCATAGTTATTAGCTAGATGGCTTCTTCTCTCTCTTTGGATCTCAGTACAAAGTTCTCCTCGATCTTCTTGGAGATCTATTCGATGTAATCTTATTTTGCGGTGTGTTTGTCGAGATCCGATGAATTGTGGGTTTATGATCCATATTATCTATGAATAACATTTGATTCTCCTCTGAATTCTTTTATGTATGACTGGTTTATCTTTGCAAGTCTCTTCGAATTATCAGTTTGGTTTGGCCTACTAGATTGATCTTTCTTGCAATGGGAGAAGTGCTTAGCTTTGGGTTCAATCTTGCGGTGCTCGATCCCAGTGACAGAAAGGGAACCGACACATATTGTATTGTTGCCATAGAGGATAAAAAGATGGGGTTTATATCATATTGCATGAGTTTATCCCTCTACATCATGTCATCTTCCTTAAAGCATTACTCTGTTCTTATGAACTTAATACTCTAGATGCATGCTGGATAGCGGTCGATGTGTGGACTAATAGTAGTAGATGCGGAATCGTTTCGGTCTACTTGTCTCGGACGTGATGCCTATATACATGATCATACCTATATATTTTCATAACTATGCTCAATTCTATAAATTGCTCGACAGTAATTTGTTTACCCACAGTAATACTTATGCTCTTGAGAGAAGCCACTAGTGAAACCTATGGCCCCCGGATCTATCTTCCATCATATTAATCTTCCAATACTTAGTTATTTCCTTTGCCATTTATTTTACTTTGCATCTTTATCATAAAAATACAAAAAAATATTATCTTATCATATCTATCAGATCTCACTCTCGTAAGTGACCGTGAAGGGCTTGACAACCCCTTTATCGCGTTGGTTACGAGGTTCTTATTTGTTTTTGTAGGTGTGTGGGACTTGAGCGTGATCTCCTACTGGATTGATACCTTGGTTCTCAAAAACTGAGGGAAATACTTACGCTACTTTGCTGCATCACCCTTTCCTCTTCAAGGGAAAACCAACGTAGTGCTCAAGAGGTAGCAACAAATATAGTTCTCTTGGTCGAACTGCTTTGGAGTATTCGGTGGAGGAACCCGCCTTGCAATGCCGAAGATAATCTGCGTGCAAGACACATCGTCATTGAAGCCTGGTTTAGGGGCTACCGAGGGAGTCCTGGATTATGGGGTCCTCGGGCGTCCGGGCTATGTGACATGGGCCGGACTAGTGGGTCGTGAGGATACAAGATGGAGGGCTTTCCCTCGAGTCCGGATGTGACTCTCCTTGGCGTGGAAGGCAAGCTTGACATTCAGATAGGAAGATTCCTTTCTCTGTAAACCAACTCGGTACAAACCCTAGCCCCCTCTAGTGTCTATATAAACTGGAGGGTTTTAGTCCGTAGGGGCAGTCATAATCATACAGGCTAGACATCTAGGGTTTAGCCATTACGATCTCATGGTAGATCAACTCTTGTAACCCCTATACTCATCAAAGTCAATCAAGCAAGACATAGGGGTTTACCTCCATCAAGAGGGCCCAAACCTGGGTAAATATCGTGTCCCCTGCCTCCTGTTACCTTTGATCCTTAGACGTACAGTTCGGGACCCCCTACCCGAGATCTGTCGATTTTGACACCGACAGCCGTGGAGAGTTGTCTCTGTCCTTTCCTTATCAGGGGCTGGCGTCCATTCTGCAATAAACTCTGTCAATGCCCTGCTCTAAATAGTTGAAGTTCTCTCAAACTTCAAACCAAAGCTGGATAACTCCAAAGCCCATTCCAGTATTCTGCCAGTTGCATCAGGGTTTCTAAGTATCCTTTGCAACGGGAAACGAGTAACAACCCTAATATCATGGGCTTGGAAGTAGTGGCACAGTTTCCTTGAGGCCATAATGAGACCAAAGATCAACTTTTGCACGCCATAGTACCTCGGTCTATCCCCCTGTAATAAGGAGTTGACGAAGTACACTGGGTGCTGCACCACTTTCTTCCTTTCCGCATCCTTGGGGTTGCTCTTGTTGCCGTGCTCATTGTTGTCCTGATCCTTTCCTGACTCTGCCGTGATCTGGCCACTTTCTGCCTCATCCACCACCCACTGCGCTACCAAAGCCGCACTGACCACTTGGTTGGTTGCCGCCAAGTATAGCAACAATGGTTCTTGGGGTTTGAGTGCAACCAAGGTAGGCACAGATGGTAGGTAGGCTCTCAATTCCTTCAAAGCTGCATCTGCTTCTAGGGTCCACTTCATAGGTCCCACCTTCTTCAAAACCTTGAGGAACGGCAGGGCACGCTTGGCAGACTTGGAGATGAATCTGCTTAGCGCGGCAACGCATCCCGTCAAGCACCTCACATCCTTAACTGTCCTTGGCGCTTGGATCTGCTCAATGGCCTTGATCTTGTCGGGGTTGGCTTCGATCCCCTAATGGGACACGAAGAACCCAAGTAGCTTGCCGGAGGGAACACCCAATACACACTTCTCCAGATTAAGCTTCAAGTTGGTCTTGCGCAGATTGGCAAATGTCTCTTCCAAATCCTAGATAAGGGTGTCCTTATCCTTGGTTTTGACCACAATGTCATCCATATAGGTTTCTATATTTTTGTGCAATTGTGGCTCGAAACCAATCCGGACTGCCCTTGCAAAAGTGGACCCAACACTCTTTAATCCGAACGGCATGCGGACAAAGCAGTGAGTACCACATGGTGTGACGAATGATGTCTTCTCTTCATCTTCCTTGGACATGAAGATCTGATGATATCCTGAGTATGCATCCAGAAAGGAGAGCAAATCACATCTCAAAGTAGAATCCACGATCTGGTCAATGCGTGGCAAGGGAAATGGGTCCTTCGAGCAAGCTTTGTTGAGGTCTGTGAAATCAATGCAAAGCCTCCACTTCCCGTTAGCCTTCCGGACCACTACTGGATTTGCTAACCATGTAGGATGCAGTACTCATCTGACCAAACCAGCTGCCTCTAACTTATTAATCTCTTCGGCAATGAACTGCTGCCTCTCCAAGGCCTGCTTCCGTACTTTCTGCTTGACGAGTCGGGCATGTGGGCAGACAGCAAGGCGGTGCTCAATTACCTCCCTGGGAACGCCGGGGATATTAGATGGTTACCAAGCAAACGCATCGATATTTTCCCACAGGAAGGCAACGAGCACGCTTTCCTATTTGTCATCAAGGTTGGGGCTGATAGTGAAGGTACCATCAACGCCAGCCAGCCCTACTGGGACCTTCTTCACTTGGGGTGCAGCAACCTTGGATCTCTTACTGTTGGAACACTCCGGCACGTCGTCAACGAGTGCCGTGCACTCGGAGGGGCACGCTTCCCGGACTCCTTGCCGGAGGTCCTACAATCCCTCTTCTTTCCTTTGCTTTCCTTGGCGGGAACTGCTGCTTTCCGCTTCCGCTGCAACTGCATCCCGATACATCTTGTCCACACAGATAATTGCATCCTTCTCATCTGATGGAATAGTGAGGACTCCCAATGGCCCAAGCATTTTCAAGGTGTTGTAAGCATAGTGGAATGCTGCCATGAACTTGGCCAGGGCTGGTCATCCAAGAATCCCATTGTACGGCAAGGGGAGATCAACCACATCAAACACAATCTTCTTAGTCCAATAGTTCACTTCTCCCCCAAACGTCACCGGCAACGTAATCTTTCCCATAGGATGACTCCTGCTGGAATTAACTCCTTGAAACGTGTCGGTGGCCTCTAGCTCCTCTTCTCCTATCTGAAGTTTGCTGATAGCTGCTGGGGAAATCAGATTCAACCCGGCCCCGCCATCCACTAACATCTTTGTGACCTTTAGGTTGCGAATTGTTGGGGAGACCAACAACGGCAAACACCCTACCGCCGTGGTGCGGCAAGGGTGATCCTCCTCATCAAAGATGATGGGCGTGCGGGACCACTTGAGCGGCTTTCGGGCCTCTGGCGCTGCTTCCACAACATTGACATCTCGTGCCCATCGCTTGAGTTGGCGATGAGAGGTGTGCAAAGATGCACCTCCATCAATGCATAGGGCATCAGTGGCCTTCTGAAATTCCTTCTCACTAGTTTCCTCTTCATCCCTCCATCACCGGCATCATCACGGTTTTCCTTCTCCTGGCCCCTAACGGGCTTTCCTTGGTTCCGAAAGGGTCTGCCGGGGCGATTTGCTTCACCGCCTCGGCCCTTACCGCCAGTAGAATTTTGACCTTTCTCCTTATCACACTTATCATACTCTGCCCTATGTCTCTTGACAAGCTGCTCAACCTGATAACACTCCTGAAGGTCGTGGCCTTTGGTCCGGTGGATTTTGTAGTACGGCCCATCACCTTTCCCAACTTTTTCCATGGCAGCGCACTCGTGCGCGTTGGTCCTAAACAAACGGTTTTTTACCCCTTTCCGCAACGGCATTTGGAACCGTCGCCAAGTGAGTGTGGGCGATAGGGTGTCCTTCCCACACGACCCAGAAACCGTCAGGGATACGCCCTCCTGGCACACACGTTCAGCAAAATGAGGTCATGTGCGACCGGTGAGCACTCAAATACGGAAATACGTACATTAGAGCTAAAAATACAATTATACAGAGAAATTGTTTCCGGTCGCAAGTACATCCCACACAGTCAGTCCCCGCTAAACGTTTCCGTTCGTATGCACATCCCACACAGTCGCTCAAAGGGAAACGTTTCTGTTCACAGTACATCGCACACAATTTTTCCTGTTAAATCATTTGCGTTATTGAATGTAGCACACACGGTCCATAGAAGAAACTGTGCGGCAAAGGCTATCCATGACACCTAGTTTTTATGTGGTAAACGTTTGCGCAAGGTGGCCTAATGCAAACAGTTTTCAAGAGAAAGTCGTGTGTGATTGGTCATTGATCCAACACGGTTTATTCCTAGAAACTGTGTGCATTGCCTGAGGTCATCGCGCATGGTATTTTTTTCAACAATTGTTTGCAATATCAAAACCCAATTAGCAGGCTAATTCGCCATTAGCAGGCTAATTTCCCTATTATTAATAATCCATTTATTAATCTAATTGACATTCATATTAAGCACACAATATATTGCATTTCCATATTAAGGAAGAAGAATTTCATAATTGAAATACATCAGAGTACAACATGATATAGCTTCAGCACTCAACTACCCCATTACACAACTGCACCAGGAGCAAGTTCCACATGCAACATGTAGAACCTTTCAAAATTAGCATCATTGATAGTATATAGATAGATGCATCTCATCTAGAAAACCGCTGAAGCAGAAGGCGAATATTGAGCTTCATTCATGTTGAAGGTCTTTGCAACTTTAGGCCAGTGCATGTGGATGATTGACCATCCGTCCTTCGACCTCTTCAGGAACACTGCAATATTGAACCGTGGGTGTTGTATGAAAACCTTCCTCGCCTCCTGACCATATAGGTGGTTTGAGAGGTAATCATCAGTGAACTATTTTGGAAAGGCCTGAAAACAAGGATGTGCATAAATATCTTCTCTATATTGGAAATGGGGTAAAGGTATAAAAAAAGGCAAGGTATAATAGTTAGTACCATCTTGTAGCGAACTGATGTCTCCTTCATTGTGCAGACAAAGATCTTGTTGTTTTTTGTCGCTAATTTCTTTATCCTAAAAATCTTTCTGAGTTTCTTGATTGGATTGATATTCATGGACAACTCATTTCCCCATATGCAAAAAGGGTCGAACAGTGGGTCAAAACCTCTAGCAGCAGGACCTACATGTACAAGACCAAATTGTTAAAACCAAAATATTAGAATGGTTCCTACAATTGCACAATAATGTGCTATTAGACAACGGACCGTGAACGTGCTAACCTTGATTGTAAACCTTGGTGCTTCCCATTGTTTCCCTACAACACATATAAGGTAGTTAGTCATCAGGTTAAGCAAGAGTTCGCATGCTATCAGTAAAATATGTTGATGAAAAATAAGCACATTGCAGATTTGTTGGGAAACATAGAAGAAATTCAAAATTTTCCTACGTGTCACCAAGATCTATCTATGGAGTCATCTAGCAACGAGGGAGGAGTGGATCTACATACCCTTGTAGATTGCGCGCGGAACCGTTCAAGAGAACGGGGTTGATGGAGTCGTACTCGTCGTGATCCAAATCACCGATGATCCTAGCGCCGAACGGACGGCACCTCCGCGTTCAACACACGTACGGAGCAGCGATGTCTCCTCCTTCTTGATCCAGCAAGGGGGGAGGAGAGGTTGATGGAAGATGGCTCCAGCAGCAGCACGACGGCGTGGTGGTGGTGAAGCTGCAGTACTCCGGCAGGGCTTCGCTAAGCACTATGGAGGAGGAGGAGGTGTTGGAGAGGGAGAGGGAGGCCCCAAAGGCCAAGGTCAGAAGTCCTCCATCTCCCCCACTATATATAGGGGGCCTAGGGGGGGCGCCGGCCCTAGGAGATCCAATCTCCTAGGGGGGCAGCGGCCAAGGGAGGAATCCCTCCTCCCCAAGGCACCTAGGAGGTGCCTTCCCCTCTTAGGACTCTTCCTTAGGGTTTCCCCCACCCTTAGGCGCATGGGCCCTAGGGGAAAGTGGCGCCTCAGCCCACTTTGGGCTGGATCCCTTCCCACTTCAGCCCATGGGGCCCTCCGGGATAGGTGGCCCCACCCGATGGACCCCCGGGACCCTTCCGGTGGTCCCGGTACAATACCGGTGACCCCAAAACTTGTCCCGATGGCCGAAATAGCACTTCCTATATATAATTCTTTACCTCCGGACCATTCCGGAACTCCTCTTGACGTCCAGGATCTCATCCGAGACTCCGAACAACATTCGGGTTACTGCATATACATATCCCTATAACCCTAGCGTCACCGAACCTTAAGTGTGTAGACCCTACGGGTTCGGGAACCATGCAGACATGACCGAGATGACTCTCCGGTCAATAACCAACAGCGGGATCTGGATACCCATGTTGGCTCCCACATGTTCCATGATGATATCATCGGATGAACCACGATGTCAAGGACTTAATCAATCCCGTATACAATTCCCTTTGTCTAGCGGTACGATACTTGCCCGAGATTCGATCATCGGTATCCCGATACCTTGTTCAATCTCGTTACCGGCAAGTCTCTTTACTCGTTTCGTAACACATCATCCCATGATAAACTCCTTGATCACATTGTGCACATTATGATGATGTCCTACCGAGTGGGCCCAGAGATACCTCTCCGTTTACACGGAGTGACAAATCCCAGTCTCGATTCGTGCCAACCCAACAGACACTTTCGGAGATACCCGTAGTGCACCTTTATAGTCACCCAGTTACGTTGTGACGTTTGGCACACCCAAAGCACTCCTACGGTATCCGGGAGTTGCAGAATCTCATGGTCTAAGGAAATGATACTTGACATTAGAAAAGCTTTAGCATACGAACTACATGATCTTGTGCTAGGCTTAGGATTGGGTCTTGTCCATCACATCATTCTCCTAATGATGTGATCCCGTTATCAACGACATCCAATGTCCATGGTCAGGAAACCGTAACCATCTACTGATCAACGAGCTAGTCAACTAGTGGCTTACTAGGGACATGGTGTTGTCTATGTATCCACACATGTATCTGAGTTTCCTATCAATACAATTCTAGCATGGATAATAAACGATTATTATGAACAATGAAATATAATAATAACTAATTTATTATTGCCTCTAGGGCATATTTCCAACAGTCTCCCACTTGCACTAGAGTCAATAATCCAGTTCACATTGATATGTGATTAACACTCAAGGAGTTCTGGGTTTGAACATGTTATGCTTGTGAGAGATGTTATAGTCAACGGGTCTGAATCTTTCAGACCCGTATGTACTTCGCAAATTTCTATGTCATCTTGTAGATGCAACTACTACGCTACATTTGGAGCTATTCCAAATAACTGTTCTACTATACGAATCCAGTTTACTACTCAGAATAATCTAGATTAGTGTCAAAGTTTGCATCGGCGTAACCCTTTACGACGAACTCTTTTACCACCTCCATAATCGAGAAAATTCCTTAGTCCACTAGTTACTAAGGATAACTTTGACCGCTGTCTTGTGATCCATTCTTGGATCACTCTTGTACCCCCTTGACTGACTCATGGCAAGGCACATTTCAGGTGCGGTACACAGCATAGCATACTGTAGGGCCTATGTCTTAAGCATAGGGGACGACCTTCGTCCTTTCTCTCTATTCTGCCGTGGTCGAGCTTTAAGTCTTAACTTCATACCTTACAACTCAGGCAAGAACTCCTTCTTTGACTGATCCATCTTGAACACCTTCAAGATCACGTCAAGGTATGTGCTCATTTGAAAGTACCATTAAGAATTTTGATCTATCCTTATAGATCTTGATGCTCAATGTTCAAGTAGCTTAATCCAGGCTTTCCATTGAAAAATACTTTCAAATAACCCTACATGCTTTCCAGAAATTCTATGTCATTTCTGATCAACCATATGTCAACATATACTTATCAGAAATTCTATAGTGCTCCCACTCACTTCTTTGGAAATACTAGTTTCTCATAAACTTTGTATACACCCAAAACTTTGATCATCTTATCAAAGCATACATTCCAACTCCGAGATGCTTACTCCAGTCCTTAGAAGGATTGCTGGAGCTTTGCATACTTATTAGCATCTTTCAGGATTAACAAAACCTTCCGGTTGTATCACATACAACCTTTCCTCAAAAATCGTCGAGGAAACAATGGTTTTTGGCATCCTATCTGCAAGATTTCACAAATAATGCAGTAATTGCTAATATAATTCCAACAGACTCTTAGCATCGCTATGAGTGATAAAGTCTCATCATAGTCAACTCCTTGAACTTGTCGGAAAAAATCTTAACGACAAGTCGAGCTTTCTTAATGGTGATACTTACCATCATTGTCCGTCTTCCTTTTAAAATCCATCTGTACTCAATAGCCTTACGACCATCGAGCCGTTCTGCCAAAGTCTACACTTTGTTTTCATACATGGATCCTCTCTCGGATTTTATGGCCTCGAGCCATTTATCGGAATCCGGGCCCACCATCGCTTCTCCATGGTTTGTAGGTTCATTGTTGTCTAGCAACATGACTTCCAAGACAGGATCACGTACCACTCTGAAGTAGTACGCATCCTTGTCATCCCACGAGGTTTGGTAGTGACTTGATCTGAAGTTTCATGATCACTATCATAAGCTTCCACTTCAATTGGTGTAGGTGCCACAGGAACAACTTCCTGTGCCCTGCCACACACTAGTTGAAGAGACGGTTCAATAACGTCATCAAGTCTCCACCATCCTCCCACTCAATTCTTTTGAGAGAAACTTTTCCTTGAGAAAGGACCCGATTCTAGAAACAATCCCTTATTGCTTTCGAATCTGAGACAGGAGGTATACCCAACTGTTTTGGGTGTCCTATGAAGATGCATTTATTCGCTTTGGGTTCGAGCTTATCAGCCTGAAACTTTTTCACATAAGCATCGCAGCCCCAAACTTCTAAGAAATGACAGCTTAGGTTTCTCTAAACCATAGTTCATACGTTGTCATCTCATCGAAATTACCTGGTGCCCTATTTAAAGTGAATGTGGTTGTCTCTAATGCCTAACCCATAAACTATCGTGGTAATTCGATAAGAGACATCATGGTATGCATCATATCCAAAGGTGCAGTTATGATGTTCGGACACACCATCACACTATGGTGTTCCAGGCCGTATTAGTTGTGAAACAATTTCCACAATGTCTTAATTCTGTGCCAAACTCGTAATTCAGATGTTCATCTCTATGATCATATCATAGATCTTTTATCCTCTTGTCACGACGATCTTTCAACTTCACCCTGAAATTACTTGAACCTTTCAATAATTCAGACTCATGATTCATCAAGCAAATATACTCAACATCTACTCAAATCATCTGTGAAGTAAGAACATAATGATATCCACTACATGCCTCAGCACTCATTGGATTGCACACATCAAAATGTATTACTTCCAACAAGTTGCTTTCTAGTTCCATTTTACTGAAAACGAGGCTTTCAGTCATCTTGCCCATGTGGTATGACTTGCATGTCTCAAGTGATTCAAAATCAAGTGAGTCCAAACGGTCCATTTGCATGGAGTTTCTTCATGCATATACACCAATAGACATGGTTCGCATGTCTCAAACTTTTCAAAAAATGAGTGAGTCCAAAGATCCATCAACATGGAGCCTCTTCATGCGTTTTATACCGATATGACTTACGTGGAAGTGCCACAAGTAGGTGGTACTATCATTACTATCTTTTGGCATGAACATGTGTATCACTACGATCGAGATTCAATAAACCATTCATTTCAGGTGTAAGACCATTGAAGGTATTATTCAAATAAACAGAGTAACCATTATTCTCTTTAAATGAATAACCGTATTGCGATAGACATAATCCAATCATGTCTATGCTCAACGCAAACACCAATCTCGACGGTAGAGGGAGCGTACGATGCTTGATCATATCAACATTGGAAACACTTCCAACACATATCGTCAGCTCACCTTTAGCTAGTCTCCGTTTATTCCGTAGCTTTTATTTCGAGTTACTAACACTTAGCAACCGAACCGGTATCTAATACCCTGGTGCTACTAGGAGTACTAGTAAACTACACATCAACACAATGTATATCCAATATACTTCTATCGACTTTGCCAGCCTTCTCATCTACCAAGTATCTAGGGTAATTCTGCTCGAGTGGCTGTTCCCCTTATTACAGAAGCACTTAGTCTCGGGTTTGGGTTCAACCTTGGGTTTCTTCACTAGAGCAGCAACTGATTTGCCGTTTCATGAAGTATCCCTTCTTGCCCTTGCCCTTCTTGAAACTAGTGGTTTTACTAACCATCAACAATTGATGCTCCAACTTGATTTCTACCTTTTGTGGTGTCAAACATCGCGAATATCTCAAGGATCATCATATATGTCCCTGATATATTATAGTTCATCACGAAGCTCAAGCAGCTTGGTGGTAATGACTTCGGAGAACCATCACTATTTCATCTGGAAGATCAACTCCCACTCGATTCAAGCGATTGTTGTACTCAGACAATCTGAGCACAAGCTCAACAATTGAGCTTTTCTCCCTTAGTTTGCAGGCTAAGAAAATCGTCGGAGCGTCTTATACCTCTTGACGTGGGCACGAGCCTGAAATCCCAATTTCAGCCCTCGAAACATCTCATATGTTTCGCGACGTTTCAAAACGTCTTCGGTGCCTCAACTCTAAACCGTTTAACTGAACTATCACGTAGTTATCAAAATGTGTATGTCAGATGTTCGCAACATCCACAGACGACGTTCGAGGTTCAGCACACTGAGCGGTGCATTAAGGACATAAGCCTTCTATGAAGCAATGAGGACAATCCTCAGTTTACGGACCTAGTCCGCATAATTGCTACTATCAACTTTCAACTAAATTTTCTCTAGGAACATATCTAAACAGTAGAACTGAAGCGCGAGCTACGACATAATTTGCGAAGACCTTTTGACTATGTTCAGGATAATTAAGTTCATCTTATGAACTCCCACTCAGATAGACATCCCTCTAGTCATCTAAGTGATTACATGATCCGAGTCAACTAGGCCGTGTCCGATCATCACGTGAGACGGACTAGTCATCATCGGTGAACATCTTCATGTTGATCGTATCTACCATACGACTCATGCTCGACCTTTCGGTCTCTTGTGTTCCGAGGCCATGTCTGTACATGCTAGGCTCGTCAAGTCAACCTAAGTGTTTCGCTGTGTAAATCTGTCTTACACCCGTTGTATGTGAACGTTAGAATCTATCACACCCGATCATCACGTGGTGCTTCGAAACGAACTCGCAACGGTGCACAGTTAGGGGGAACACTTTCTTGAAATTTTATGAGGGATCATCTTATTTACTACCGTCGTTCTAAGCAAATAAGATGTAAAACATGATAAACATCACATGCAATCAAATAGTGACATGATATGGCCAATATCATTTTGCTCCTTTTTGATCTCCATCTTCGGGCTCCATGATCATCATTGTCACCGGCATGACACCATGATCTCCATCATCATGATCTCCATCATCGTGTCTTCCATGAAGTTGTCTCGCCAACTATTACTTCTACTACTATGGCTAACCGGTTAGCAATAAAGTAAAGTAATTACATGCGTTTTCAATGACACGCAGGTCATAAATAAATAAAGACAACTCCTATGGCTCCTGCCGGTTGTCATACTCATCGACATGCAAGTCGTGATTCCTATTACAAGAACATGATCAATCTCATACATCATCATATCATTCATCACATCCTTTTGGCCATATCACATCACATAGCATACCCTGCAAAAACAAGTTAGACGTCCTCTAATTGTTGTTTGCATGTTTTACGTGGCTGCTATGGGTTTCTAGCAAGAACGTTTCTTACCTACGCAAAAACCACAACGTGATATGCCAATTGCTATTTACCCTTCATAAGGACCCTTTTCATCGAATCCGATCCGACTAAAGTGGGAGAGACAGACACCCGCTAGCCACCTTATGCAACTAGTGCATGTCAGTCGGTGGAACCAGTCTCACGTAAGAGTACGTGTAAGGTCGGTCCGGGCCGCTTCATCCCACAATGCCGCCGAATCAAGATGGATAGTAAACGGTAAGCATATTGAACAAAATCAACGCCCACAACTACTTTGTGTTCTACTCGTGCATAGAAACTACGCATAGACCTAGCTCATGATGCCACTGTTGGGGAACGTAGCAGAAATTCAAAATTTTCCTACGTGTCACCAAGATCTATCTATGGAGAAACCAGCAACGAGGGGAAGGAGAGTGCATCTACATACCCTTGTAGATCGCTAAGCGGAAGCGTTCAAGAGAAGGGTTGAAGGAGTCGTACTCGTCGTGATCCAAATCACCGGAGATCCTAGTGCCGAACGGACGGCACCTCCGCGTTCAACACACGTACAGCCCGGTGACGTCTCCCATGCCTTGATCCAGCAAGGAGAGAGGGAGAGGTTGAGGAAGACTCCATCCAGCAGCAGCACAACGGCGTGGTGGTGGTGGAGGAGCGTGGTACTCCAGCAGGGCTTCGCCAAGCACCGCAAGAGACGAGGAGGGAGAGGGGTAGGGCTGCGCCAAGAAGGAGAGGAACTCGTGTGTCTTGGGCAGCCCAAACCTCAAGTATATATAGGGGGAGGGGAGGGGCTGCGCCCCCACCTAGGGTTCCCTCCCTAGGGGTGGCGGCAGCCCCCAGATCCCATCTGGGTGGCGGCCAGGTGGAGGGGAGAGGGAGGCGCACCAGGCATGGGCCCTAAGGCCCATCTGCCCTTAGGGTTTGCCCCCCTCCTCCCCTTAGGCGCCTTGGGCCCTTGTGGGGGGGCGCACCAGCCCACCTGGGGCTGGTCCCCTCCCACACTTGGCCCATGCAGCCCTCCGGGGCTTGTGGCCCCACTTGGTGGACCCCCGGGACCCTCCCGGTGGTCCCGGTACGTTACCGATAAACCCGAAACTTTTCCGGTGACCAAAACAGGACTTCCCATATATAAATCTTTACCTCCGGACCATTCCGGAACTCCTCGTGTCCGGGATCTCATCTGGGACTCCGAACAACATTCGGTAACCACGTATATCTATTCCCTATAACCCTAGCGTCATCGAAAACCTTAAGTGTGTAGACCCTACGGGTTCGGGAACCATGCAGACATGACCGAGATTCTCCGGTCAATAACCAACAGCGGGATCTGGATACCCATGTTGGCTCCCACATGCTCCACGATGATCTCATCGGATGAACCATGATGTCAAGGACTAATCAATCCCGTATACAATTCCCTTTGTCTATCGGTACGATACTTGCCCGAGATTCGATCGTCGGTATCCCGATACCTTGTTCAATCTCGTTACCGGCAAGTCTCTTTACTCGTTCTGTAACACATCATCCCGTGATCAACTCCTTGATCACATTGTGCACATTATGATGATGTCCTACCGAGTGGGCCCAGAGATACCTCTCCGTTTACACGGAGTGACAAATCCCAGTCTCGATTCGTGCCAACCCAACAGACACTTTCGGAGATACCTGTAGTGTACCTTTATAGCCACCCAGTTACGTTGTGACGTTTGGCACACCCAAAGCACTCCTACGGTATCCGGGAGTTGCACAATCTCATGGTCTAAGGAAATGATACTTGACATTAGAAAAGCTTTAGCATACGAACTACATGATCTTGTGCTAGGCTTAGGATTGGGTCTTGTCCATCACATCATTCTCCTAATGATGTGATCCCGTTATCAACGACATCCAATGTCCATGGTCAGGAAACCGTAACCATCTATTGATCAACGAGCTAGTCAACTAGAGGCTTACTAGGGACATGGTGTTGTCTATGTATCCACACATGTATCTGAGTTTCCTATCAATACAATTCTAGCATGGATAATAAACGATTATCATGAACAAGGAAAATATAATAATAATCAAATTTATTATTGCCTCTAGGGCATATTTCCAACACTCTATGTCCGGACAGTCGATGATTTGATTTTTCTTGGTTAGGAACCGTGTCCAGAATTGTCTGGCCGATTCCTCTGGCTGCTGAATTATGTGGCTAAGGTCATCGGCGTCTGGTGGTCGCACATAAGTGCCCTGGAAATTGTCGAGGAATGCGGTTTCCAGGTCCTCCCAACAACCAATTGATTCTGCTAGCAAGCTGTTAAGACAATGCCGAGCTGGTCCTTTAAGCTTGAGTGGGAGGTATTTGATGGCATGTAGGTCATCACCGTGGGCCATGTGGATATGAAGGAGATAGTCCTCGATCCATACCGCAGGATCTGTTGTGCCATCGTATGATTCGATGTTCATGGGTTTGAAACCCTCGGGGATTTGATGATCCATTACTTCATCTGTGAAGCATAGTGGGTGTGCGGCGCCTCTGTATTGGGCTATATCACGACGCAACTCAAACGAGCTTTGTCTACTGTGTTCGGCCCGGCCGGATTTACTGTATCCGGAGTGACAATTACCGTCTCGTGCCGTGGGGCGCCCACGCGATCCGTAGATCGATCTTGTTTGCCTTTCCTTGTCCTCCAATGTATCTCGCAGGTCTGGCGCATTTTCCCGTGCCTTGGTATTTTTTGAGCGGCGTCGGGGTGCGGCTTGAGTGGAGGGCCGAGAGGCCTCTCTGTCGTGGCCACGGGGTGGCCGGTCGGCCGCATCATGCGCTGGTGATGTAGGTTTAGGTGTTTCCTCCTCTAATCGGGGTAGCAACCTGCGCTTTGGGTAGCTCTTGGAGGGGCGTTCGAGTTCATACTCTTCGGCCGCAAGGACTTCAGTCCATCTGCCGGCTAGCAAATCTTGATCAGCTCTAAGTTCTTGCTGTTTTTTCTTAAGGCTGCTCGCCTGGCCATAAGCCTGCGTTTGAAACGCTCTTGTTCGACGGGATCCTCCGGCACGACAAATTCGTTGTCGTCGAGGCTTGCCTCGTCTTCGGAGGGAGGCATATAATTATCGTCCTCGACCTCTCTGTCTGCCGCTCTCTCATGAGGGCTGGCTTCTCCATCCTCCTGTGCTGAATCTTGCTGGAGGTGGTTGTCTTCGGCACTGTCCGGGGTGTTATTATCTCCCGTGCCGAAATCACCGTTTTTGCTTTGGTGGGATTTAGAGCGGCGCCGCTGACGCCGGCGCTTAGGCTGCTTCTTGGAGGGGTCATCCTCCGCTGTTCCACCGCCATTGCCTTCTTTTGGGGTGTCCACCATGTATATATCATACGACGAGGTGGCTTTCCAGTGCCCTATAGGCACTGGTTCTTGATCGTCTCCTGCATCGGTGTCCATACCGTCAATGTCTTCGGAGTCGAAGTCGAGCATGTCGGTTAAATCATCGACAGTGGTTACGAAGTGGGTGGTGGGTGGGCTTTGAATTTCTTCATCATCCGCCTCCCAACCTCGCTGACCACAGTCTGGCCAGGGCTCTCCTGATAAAGAGAGAGACTTTAGTGAATTCAGAATATCGTCGAAGGGCGAGTGCTGAAAGATGTCCGCGGCGGTGAACTCCATGATCGGCGCCCAATCGGGTTCGATCGGTAGGGGCGCGGAGGGCTCGGATTCTGGAGAGGAGTTCGGCTCCTTGGAGTCACGGGCTTCGTAGAGAATAGGGCTGGTGTTCGGCTCGATCGCCGTAAAGATTGCAGCCCCCGAGGCGGTGTCCAACCACCCATCCTCGATTGGCGCAGTTGGCTCCGAATTAAGGGTCGGAGCTGATGCGGGTGCGGCCTCCAGGGCACTGTTCGACGGCAGAGCTAGATCATGCCCATCGTGACAGTGCGGCGCGCTCGGCTGTGGCTCGAATCCGTCAAAGATCAAGTCTCCGCGGAGGTCGGCCGTGTAGCTCAAACTTCCAAATCTGACCTGATGGCCAGGGGCGTAGCTTTCGATCTGCTCCAGATGACCAAGCGAATTGGCCCGCGGTGCAAAGCTGCCGAATACGAAGATCTGGCTGGGGAGAAAGGTCTCACCCTGGATTGCATCGCTGTTGATTATCGGAGAAGCCATAGGGCCTAAAAGTGACGACACAGAGGAACTCTCAATGAAAGCACCAATGTCGGTGTCAAAACCGGCGGATCTCGGGTAGGGGGTCCCGAACTGTGCGTCTAGGCGGATGGTAACAGGAGACAAGGGACACGATGTTTTTACCCAGGTTCGGGCCCTCTCGATGGAGGTAAAACCGTACTCCTGCTTGATTAATATTGATGATATGGGTAGTACAAGAGTAGATCTACCACGAGATCAAGGAGGCTAAACCCTAGAAGCTAGCCTATGGTATGATTGTTGTTCGTCCTACGGACTAAAACCCTCTGGTTTATATAGACACCGGAGAGGGCTAGGGTTACACAGAGTCGGTTACAATGGTAGGAGATCTACATATCCGTATCGCCAAGCTTGCCTTCCACGCCAAGGAAAGTCCCTTCCGGACACGGGACGAAGTCTTCAATCTTGTATCTTCATAGTCCAGGAGTCCGGCCGAAGGTATAGTCCGGCTATCCGGACACCCCCTAATCCAGGACTCCCCCTCAACGAGCTTCAGCAGCTCCGTACCTCCATTGTCGGGCCTTGGCTCTTGGGTCGATCACGAGGGTAGCATCGGTCTCGGGGTCTACCGGAGAGAAGAGGGGGAAGAAACGGTAAATATAAAGCAAACATAGCACCACAAAGCATAACATGGCAATAAGATGTGCCGAGTGTGACCTAACATATGGCTACACGATATAGGTGAAGGGGGGAATGTTTTCCCGGTTCCGGACCTGTGTCAGACAGATGACCGGAGGGGGAATGTTCCATGTTCAGATAGTTAGAGGCATCCGACATGTATGTGGGTAGCGTATTCGGGTCCGTCTCGTCATTCTGAGCAACTTTCATGTATAAAGTTTTTAGATCCGAGCTACGGTTTATTTTATATTGATTTTAAAAGATTTAAAATATTTTAGGATTTATTTAATTATTTAAATTCAACATTATCCAGAATAGTGTTTGCTGACGTCATCATGACGTTAGCATGACATCAGCAGTCAACAGAGGTTGACTGGTCAACCTGACGTGTGGGTCCCACCTGTCAGTGACACTTTTTAATTATCCAGTTTTAGCTAAACTAAACAGGATTAATTAGGGGTGGGCCCCACTGTCATTGACTGATTAATTAGTTAATTAACTAACAGTTTAATTAGTTTAGTTAGTTATTTGGTTAACCTAATTATGATTAATTAGTTTAATTAATTGTTTAGTTTAATTAAACAAGATTAATTAAGTTAATTAATTCTTTAATTAATTAATTAATTATTGATATTATTTATTTTAATTAATTAATTCTTTTAATTTTTAATAATAATATTATTATTATTAAACGTTCTCAGGGGGCGGGCCCCATGTGCCATAGGCACAGGGGCCATAGTGGGTTCAGGCGGCGGTTAACGGGGCGGGCGCCGGATGCGGGCGCTCGTGCCCGAGGCCCCAGGGAGGGCGACGGCCACGGCTACGGGCCGGAGTCGCACGGCGAGGTGGCTGGTGAGGACGAAAGCCGACGATGGCGTGGCGCCGGCGGGCGGCATCGGAGGTGAGGCGGGGCGCGGGAAAGCAGGAGGCGCGAGGCGAGCGGGCAAGGCGGGGTGGAGGAGACCGGAGCCGTGGGCGCGCGGGGCGGCGGTGGCAGCGACAGCGAACAGTGACGAGGTGCGGCAGCGATCAGCGGGACAGGGGCGGCCGGCGGCAGCAGCGGGGTCGCGGGAGGTGGGCACGAGCTCTAGCGGCCAGGGGCTGCGTGGGCGCTGGCCGGAACAAGTTAGGGAGGAGAGCGCCGGAGCGCGGCGTCAGGGGCGCGCGGCCTGGCGAGCCTGGGCCGCAGTGAGCACGGCCGGGGCGGTGTCTGAAGGAAATATGCCCTAGAGGCAATAATAAAGTTATTATTTATTTCCTTATATCATGATAAATGTTTATTATTCATGCTAGAATTGTATTAACCGGAAACATAATACATGTGTGAATACATAGACAAACAAAGTGTCACTAGTATGCCTCTACTTGACTAGCTCGTTAATCAAAGATGGTTATGTTTCCTAACCATGAACAAAGTGGTTGTTATTTGATTAACGAGGTCACATCATTAGTTGAATGATCTGATTGACATGACCCATTCCATTAGCTTAGCACCCGATCGTTTAGTATGTTGCTATTGCTTTCTTCATGACTTATACATGTTCCTATGACTATGAGATTATGCAACTCCCGTTTGCCGGAGGAACACTTTGTGTGCTACCAAACGTCACAACGTAACTGGGTGATTATAAAGGAGCTCTACAGGTGTCTCCAATGGTAGATGTTGGGTTGGCGTATTTCGAGAATAGGATTTGTCACTCCGATTGTCGGAGAGGTATCTCTGGGCCCTCTCGGTAATGCACATCACATAAGCCTTGCAAGCATTGCAACTAATGAGTTAGTTGCGGGATGATGTATTACGGAACGAGTAAAGAGACTTGCCGGTAACGAGATTTAACTAGGTATTGGATACCGACGATCGAATCTCGGGCAAGTAACATACCGATGACAAAGGGAACAACGTATGTTGTTATGCGGTCTGACCGATAAAGATCTTCGTTGAATATGTAGGAGCCAATATGGGCATCCAGGTCCCGCTATTGGTTATTGACCGGAGATGTGTCTCAGTCATGTCTACATTATTCTCGAACCGTAGGGTCCGCACGCTTAACGTTACGATGACAGTTATTATGAGTTTATGCATTTTGATGTACCGAAGTTAGTTCGGAGTCCCGGATGTGATCACGGACATGACGAGGAGTCTCGAAATGGTCGAGACATAAAGATTGATATATTGGAAGCCTATATTTGGACATCGAAAGTGTTCCGGGTGAAATCGGGATTTTACCGGAGTACCGGGAGGTTACGGGAACCCCCCGGGAGCCATATGGGCCTTCATGGGCTTTAGTGGAAAGGAGAAAGGGGCAGCCCAAGATGGCCGCGCGCCTCCCCCCTCCCCTAGTCCTATTAGGACTAGGAGAGGTGGCCGGCCCCCTCTCTCTCTTTCCCCCTCGGGGAATCCTAGTCCAACTAGGATTGGGGGGAGTCCTACTCCCGGTAGGAGTAGGACTCCTCCTGCGCCCTCCTCCTGGCCGGCGGACCCCTCCCCCTTGGCTCCTTTATATACGGAGGCAGGGGGCACCTCTAGACACAAGTTGATCCACGTGATCGTTCCTTAGCCGTGTGCGGTGCCCCCTGCCACCATATTCCACCTCGGTCATATCGTTGTAGTGCTTAGGCGAAGCCCTGCGTCGGTAGAACATCAAGATCGTCACCACGCCGTCGTGCTGACGGAACTCCTCCCCGACGCTTTGCTGGATCAGAGCCTGGGGATCGTCATCGAGCTGTACGTGTGCTAAGAACTCGGAGGTGCCGGAGTAACGGTGCTTGGATCGGTCGGATCGTGAAGATGTACGACTACTTCCTCTACGTTGTGTCAACGCTTCCGTAGTCGGTCTGCATGGGTACGTAGACAACACTCTCCCCTCTCGTTGCTGTGCATCACCATGATCTTGCGTGTGCGTAGGAATTTTTTTGAAATTACTACGAAACCCAACAGTGGCATCTGAGCCTAGGTTTTATATGTTGATGTTATATGCACGAGTAGAACACAAGTGAGTTGTGGGCGATATAAGTCATACTACCTACCAGCATGTCATACTTTGGTTCGGCGGCATTGTTGGACGAGACGACCCGGACCAACATTACGCGTACGCTTACGCGAGACCGGTTTCCCCGACGTGCTTTGCACATAGGTGGCTTGCGGGCGACTGTCTCTCCAACTTTAGTTGAACCAAGTATGGCTATGCCCGGTCCTTGTGAAGGTTAAAACGGAGTCTATTTGACAAACTATCATTGTGGTTTTGATGCGTAGGTGAGATTGGTTCTTGCTTAAGCCCGTAGCAGCCACGTAAAACTTGCAACAACAAAGTAGAGGACGTCTAACTTGTTTTTGCAGGGCATGTTGTGATGTGATATGGTCAAGGCATGATGCTGAATTTTATTGTATGAGATGATCATGTTTTGTAACCGAGTTATCGGCAACCGGCAGGAGCCATATGGTTGTCGCTTTATTGTATGCAATGCAATCGCGATGTAATGCTTTACTTTATCACTAAACGGTAGTGATAGTCGTGGAAGCACAAGCTTGGCGAGACGACAATGATGCTACGATGGAGATCAAGGTGTCACGCTGATGACGATGGTGATCACGATGGTGCTTCGGAGATGGAGATCACAAGCACAAGATGATGATGGCCATATCATATCACTTATATTGATTGCATGTGATGTTTATCTTTTTATGCATCTTATCTTGCTTTGATTGACGGTAGCATTATAAGATGATCTCTCACTAAATTATCAAGAAGTGTTCTCCCTGAGTATGCACCGTTGCCAAAGTTCGTCGTGCCCAGACACCACGTGATGATCGGGTGTGATAAGCTCTACGTCCATCTACAACGGGTGCAAGCCAGTTTTGCACACGCAGAATACTCAGGTTAAACTTGACGAGCCTAGCATATGCAGATATGGCCTCGGAACACGGAGACCGAAAGGTCGAGCGTGAATCATATAGTAGATATGATCAACATAAATGATGTTCACCATTGAAAACTACTCCATCTCACGTGATGATCCGTTATGGTTTGGTTGATTTGGATCACGTGATCACTTAGAGGATTAGAGGGATGTCAATCTAAGTGGGAGTTCTTAAGTAATTTGATTAATTGAACTTAAAATTATCATGAACTTAGTACCTGATAGTTTCTTGCTTGTTTATGTTGATCGTAGATAGATGGCTCGTGCTGTTGTTCCGTTAAATTTTAATGCGTTCCTTGAGAAAGCAAAGTTGAAAGATGATGGTAGAAATTACACGGACTGGGTCCGTAACTTGAGGATTATCCTCATTGCTGCTCAGAAGAATTACGTCCTGGAAGCACCGCTGGGTGCCAGGCCTGCTGCTGGAGCAACACCAGATGTTATGAACGTCTGGCAGAGCAAAGCTGATGACTACTCGATAGTTCAGTGTGCCATGCTTTACGGCTTAGAATCGGGACTTCAACGACATTTTGAACGTCATGGGGCATATGAGATGTTCCAGGAGTTGAAGTTAATATTTCAAGCAAATGCCCGGATTGAGAGATATGAAGTCTCCAATAAGTTCTATAGCTGCAAGATGGAGGAGAACAGTTCTGTCAGTGAGCATATACTCAAAATGTCTGGGTATAATAATCACTTGATTCAGATGGGAGTTTATCTTCCAGATGATTGCGTCATTGACAGAATTCTCCAATCACTGCCACCAAGCTACAAGAGCTTCGTGATGAACTATAATATGCAAGGGATGAATAAGACTATTCCCGAGCTCTTCGCGATGCTGAAAGGTGCGGAGGTAGAAATCAAGAAGGAGCATCAAGTGTTGATGGTCAACAAGACCACTAGTTTCAAGAAAAAGGGCAAAGGGAAGAAGAAAGGGAACTTCAAAAAGAACGGCAAGCAAGTTGCTACTCAAGAGAAGAAACCCAAACCTGGACCTAAGCCTGAAACTGAGTGCTTCTATTGCAAGCAGACTGGTCACTGGAAGCGGAACTGCCCCAAGTATTTGGCGGATAAGAAGGATGGCAAGGTGAACAAAGGTATATGTGATATACATGTTATTGATGTGTACCTTACTAGAGCTCGCAGTAGCACCTGGGTATTTGATACTGGTTCTGTTGCTAATATTTGCAACTCGAAACAGGGACTACGGATTAAGAGAACATTGGCGAAGGACGAGGTGACGATGCGCGTGGGAAACGGTTCCAAAGTCGATGTGATCGCGGTCGGCACGCTACCTCTACATCTACCTTCGGGATTAATATTAGACCTAAATAATTGTTATTTGGTGCCAGTGTTGAGCATGAACATTATATCTGGATCTTGTTTGATGCGAGACGGTTATTCATTTAAGTCAGAGAATAATGGTTGTTCCATTTATATGAGTAATATCTTTTATGGTCGTGCACCTTTGAGGAGTGGTCTATTTTTGATGAATCTCGATAGTAGTAACACACATATTCATAATGTTGAAACCAAAAGATGCAGAGTTGATAATGACAGTGCAACTTATTTATGGCACTGCCGTTTAGGTCATATCGGTATAAAGCGCATGAAGAAACTCCATACTGATGAACTTTTGGAACCACTTGATTATGAATCACTTGGTACTTGCGAACCGTGCCTCTTGGGCAAGATGACTAAAACACCGTTCTCCGGTACTATGGAGAGAGCAACAGATTTGTTGGAGATCATACATACAGATGTATGTGGTCCGATGAATATTGAGGCTCGTGGCGGATATCATTATTTTCTCACCTTCACAGATGACTTAAGCAGATATGGGTATATCTACTTAATGAAACATAAGTCTGAAACATTTGAAGTTCAAAGAATTTCAGAGTGAAGTTGAAAATCATCGTAACAAGAAAATAAAGTTTCTACGATCTGATCGTGGAGGAGAATATTCGAGTTACGAGTTTGGTGTACATTTGAAAAATTGTGGAATAGTTTTGCAACTCACGCCACCCGGAACACCACAACGCAATGGTGTTTCCGAACGTCGTAATCGTACTTTACTAGATATGGTGCGATCTATGATGTCTCTTACTGATTTACCGCTATCGTTTTGGGGTTATGCTTTAGAGACGGCCGCATTCATGTTAAATAGGGCACCATCAAAATCCGTTGAGACGACGCCTTATGAACTGTGGTTTGGCAAGAAACCAAAGTTGTCGTTTCTTAAAGTTTGGGGCTGCGATGCTTATGTGAAAAAGCTTCAACCTGATAAACTCGAACCCAAATCGGAGAAATGTGTCTTCATAGGATACCCAAAGGAGACTGTTGGGTACACCTTCTATCACAGATCCGAAGGCAAGACATTCATTGCTAAGAATGGATCCTTTCTAGAGAAGGAGTTTCTCTCGAAAGAAGTGAGTGGGAGGAAAGTAGAACTTGATGAGGTAACTGTACCTGCTCCCTTATTGGAAAGTAGTACATCACAGAAAACTGTTTCTGTGACACCTATACCAATTAGTGAGGAAGCTAATGATGATGATCATGAAACTTCAAAACAAGATACTACTGAACCTCGTAGATCAACCAGAGTGAGATCCGCACCAGAGTGGTACGGTAATCCTGTTCTAGAAATCATGCTGCTAGATCATGATGAACCTACGAACTATGAAGAAGCGATGGTGAGCCCAGATTCCGCAAAGTGGCTTGAAGCCATGAAATCCGAGATGGGATCCATGTATGAGAACAAAGTATGGACTTTGGTTGACTTGCCCGATGATCGGCAAGCAATTGAGAATAAATGGATCTTCAAGAAGAAGACTGACGCTGACGGTAATATTACTGTCTACAAAGCTCGACTTGTCGCAAAAGGTTTTCGGCAAGTTCAAGGGGTTGACTACGATGAGACCTTCTCACCTGTAGCGATGCTTAAGTCTGTCCGAATCATGTTAGCAATTGCCGCATTTTATGATTATGAAATTTGGCAGATGGATGTCAAAACTGCATTCCTGAATGGATTTCCGGAAGAAGAGTTGTATATGATGCAACCAGAAGGTTTTCTCAATCCAAAGGGAGCTAACAAAGTGTGCAAACTCCAGCAATCCATTTATGGACTGGTGCAAGCCTCTCGGAGTTGGAATAAACACTTTGATAGTATGATCAAAGCATTTGGTTTTATACAGACTTTCGGTGAAGCCTGTATTTACAAGAAAGTGAGTGGGAGCTCTGTAGAATTTCTGGTATTATATGTGGATGACATATTACTGATTGGAAATGATATAGAATTTCTGGATAGCATAAAGGGATACTTGAATAAGAGTTTTTCAATGAAAGACCTCGGTGAAGCTGCTTACATATTAGGCATAAAGATCTATAGAGATAGATCAAGACGCTTAATTGGACTTTCACAAAGCACATACCTTGACAAGATTTTAAAGAAGTTCAAAATGGATCAAGCAAAGAAAGGGTTCTTGCCTGTGTTACAAGGTGTGAAGTTGAGTCAGACTCAATGCCCGACCACTGCAGAAGATAGAGAGAAAATGAAAGATGTTCCCTATGCTTCAGCCATAGGCTCTATCATGTATGCAATGTTGTGTACCAGACCTGATGTGTGCCTTGCTATAAGTTTAGCAGGGAGGTACCAAAGTAATCCAGGAGTGGATCACTGGACAGCGGTCAAGAACATCCTGAAATACCTGAAAAGGACTAAGGATATGTTTCTCGTATATGGAGGTGACAAAGAGCTCACCGTAAAAGGTTACGTTGATGCAAGCTTTGACACCGATCCGGACGATTCTAAATCGCAAACTGGATACGTGTTTACATTAAACGGTAGAGCTGTCAGTTGGTGCAGATCTAAACAAAGCATCGTAGCAGGATCTACATGTGAAGCGGAATACATAGCTGCTCCGGAAGCAGCGAACGAAGGAGTCTGGATGAAGGAGTTCATATCCGATCTGGGTGTCATACCTAGTGCATCGGGTCCAATGAAAATCTTTTGTGACAATACTGGTGCAATTGCCTTGGCAAAGGAATCCAGATTTCACAAGAGGACCAAGCACATCAAGAGACGCTTCAATTCCATCCGGGATCTAGTCCAGGTGGGAGACATAGAGATTTGCAAGATACATACGGATCTGAATGTTGCAGACCCGTTGACTAAGCCTCTTCCATGAGCAAAACATGATCAACACCAAGGCTCCATGGGTGTTAGAATCATTACATTATAATCTAGATTATTGACTCTAGTGCAAGTGGGAGACTGAAGGAAATATGCCCTAGAGGCAATAATAAAGTTATTATTTATTTCCTTATATCATGATAAATGTTTATTATTCATGCTAGAATTGTATTAACCGGAAACATAATACATGTGTGAATACATAGACAAACTTAGTGTCACTAGTATGCCTTTACTTGACTAGCTCGTTAATCAAAGATGGTTATGTTTCCTAACCATGAACAAAGTGTTGTTATTTGATTAACGAGGTCACATCATTAGTTGAATGATCTGATTGACATGACCCATTCCATTAGCTTAGCACCCGATCGTTTAGTATGTTGCTATTACTTTCTTCATGACTTATACATGTTCCTATGACTATGAGATTATGCAACTCCCGTTTGCCGGAGGAACACTTTGTGTGCTACCAAACGTCACAACCTAACTGGGTGATTATAAAGGAGCTCTACAGGTGTCTCCAATGGTAGATGTTGGGTTGGCGTATTTCGAGAATAGGATTTGTCACTCCGATTGTCGGAGAGGTATCTCTGGGCCCTCTCGGTAATGCACATCACATAAGCCTTGCAAGCATTGCAACTAATGAGTTAGTTGCGGGATGATGTATTACGGAACGAGTAAAGAGAGTTGCCGGTAACGAGATTGAACTAGGTATTGGATACCGACGATCGAATCTCGGGCAAGTAACATACCGATGACAAAGGGAACAACGTATGTTGTTATGCGGTCTGACCGATAAAGTTCTTCGTTGAATATGTAGGAGCCAATATGGGCATCCAAGTCCTGCTATTGGTTATTGACTGGAGATGTGTCTCAGTCATGTCTACATTATTCTCGAACCGTAGGGTCCACACGCTTAACGTTACGATGACAGTTATTATGAGTTTATGCATTTTGATGTACCGAAGTTTGTTCGGAGTCCCGGATGTGATCACGGACATGACGAGGAGTCTCGAAATGGTCGAGACATAAAGATTGATATATTGGAAGCCTATATTTGGACATCGGAAGTGTTGCGGGTGAAATCGGGATTTTACCGGAGTACCGGGAGGTTACCGGAATCCCCCGGGAGCCATATGGGCCTTCATGGGCTTTAGTGGAAAGGAGAAAGGGGCAGCCCAAGATGGCCGCGCGCCTCCCCCCTCCCCTAGTCCTAGTAGGACTAGGAGAGGTGGCCGGCCCCCTCTCTCTCTTTCCCCCTCGGGGAATCCTAGTCCAACTAGGATTGGGGGGGGAGTCCTACTCCCGGTAGGAGTAGGACTCCTCCTGCGCCCTCCTCCTGGCCGGCGGACCCCTCCCCCTTGGCTCCTTTATATACGGAGGCAGGGGGCACCTCTAGACACAAGTTGATCCACGTGATCGTTCCTTAGCCGTGTGCGGTGCCCCCTGCCACCATATTCCACCTCGGTCATATCGTTGTAGTGCTTAGGCGAAGCCCTGCGTCGGTAGAACATCAAGATCGTCACCACGCCGTCGTGCTGACGGAACTCCTCCCCGACGCTTTGCTGGATCGGAGCCCGGGGATCGTCATCGAGCTATACGTGTGCTAAGAACTCGGAGGTGCCGGAGTAACGGTGCTTGGATCGGTCGGATCGTGAAGACGTACGACTACTTCCTCTACGTTGTGTCAACGCTTCCGCAGTCGGTCTGCGTGGGTACGTAGACAACACTCTCCCCTCTCGTTGCCGTGCATCACCATGATCTTGCGTGTGCGTAGGAAATTTTTTGAAATTACTACGAAACCCAACAGTCTTATACCTCTTGACATGGGCACGAGCCTGAAATACCAACTTCAGCCCTCGAAACATCTCATATGTTTCCTGACGTTTCAAAACGTCTTTGTTGCCTCAATTCTAAACCGTTTAACTGAACTATCACGTAGTTATCAAAATGTGTATGTCAGATGTTCGCAACATCCACAGACGATGTTTGAGGTTCAGCACACTGAGCGGTGCATTAAGGACATAAGACTTCTATGAAGCAATGAGGACAATCCTCAGTTTACGGACCTAGTCCGCATAATTGCTACTATCAACTTTCAACTAAATTTTCTCTAGGAACATATCTAAAACGTAGAACTGAAGCGCGAGCTATGACATAATTTGTGAAGACCTTTTGACTATGTTCAGGATAATTAAGTTCATCTTATGAACTCCCACTCAGATAGACATCCCTCTAGTCATCTAAGTGATTACATGATCCGAGTCAACTAGGCCGTGTCCGATCATCACGTGAGACGGACTAGTCAACATTGGTGAACATCTTCATGTTGATCGTATCTTCTATACGACTCATGCTCGACCTTTCGGTCTCTTGTGTTCCGAGGCCATGTCTGTACATGCTAGGCTCATCAAGTTAACCTAAGTGTTTCGCATGTGTTCCGAGGCCATGTCTGTACATGCTAGGCTCGTCAACACCCGTTGTATTCGAACGTAAGAATCTATCACACCCGATCATCACGTGGTGCTTCGAAACAACGAACTTTCGCAACGGCGCACAGTTAGGGGGAACACCTTCTTGAAATTATTATGAGGGATCATCTTATTTACTACCGTCGTTCTAAGTAAACAAGATGCAAAAACATGATAAACATCACATGCAATCAAATAATAGTGACATGATATGGCCAATATCATATAGCTCCTTTGATCTCCATCTTGGGGCTCCATGATCATCTTGTCACCGGCATGACACCATGATCTCCATCATCATGATCTCCATCATCGTGTCTTCTTGAAGTTGTCTCGTCATCTATTACTTCTACTACTATGGCTACGCTTTAGCAATAAAGTAAAGTAATTACATGGCTGTTTTTCATTGAGACGCAGGTCATACAATAAATTAAGACAACTCCTATGGCTCCTGCCGGTTGTCATACTCATCGACATGCAAGTCGTGATTCCTATTACAAGAACATGATCAATCTCATACATCACATATATCATTCATCACATCCTTTTGGCCATATCACATCACATAGCATACCCTGCAAAAACAAGTTAGACGTCCTCTAATTGTTGTTTGCATGTTTTACGTGGCTGCTATGGGTTTCTAGCAAGAACGTTTCTTACCTACAGAAAAACCACAATGTGATATGCCAATTGCTATTTACCCTTCATAAGGACCCTTTTCATCGAATCCGATCCGACTAAAGTGGGAGAGACATACACCCGCTAGCCACCTTATGCAACTAGTGCATGTCAGTCGGTGGAACCAGTCTCACGTAAGAGTACGTGTAAGGTCGGTCCGGGCCGCTTCATCCCACAATGCCACCGAATCAAGATTGGACTAGTAACGGTAAGCATATTGAACAAAATCAACGCCCACAACTACTTTGTGTTCTACTCGTGCATAGAAACTACGCATAGACCTAGCTCATGATGCCACTGTTGGGGAACGTAGCAGAAATTCAAAATTTTCCTACGTGTCACCAAGATCATCTATGGAGTCATCTAGCAACGAGGGAGGAGTGGATCTACATACCCTTGTAGATCGCGCGCGGAAGCGTTCAAGAGAACGGGGTTGATGGAGTCGTACTCGTCGTGATCCAAATCACCGATGATCCTAGCGCCGAACGGACGGCACCTCCGCGTTCAACACACGTACGGAGCAGCGACGTCTCCTCCTTCTTGATCCAGCAAGGGGGGAGGAGAGGTTGATGGAAGATGGCTCCAAGCCAGCAGCACGACGGCGTGGTGGTGGTGGAGCTGCAGTACTCCGGCAGGGCTTCGCCAAGCACTATGGAGGAGGAGGAGGTGTTGGAGAGGGAGAGGGAGGCACCAAAGCAAGGTCAGAAGTCCTCCATCTCCCCCACTATATATAGGGGGGCCTAGGGGGGCGCCGGCCCTAGGAGATCCAATCTCCTAGGGGGCGGCGGCCAAGGGAGGAATCCCTCCTCCCCAAGGCACCTAGGAGGTGCCTTCCCCTCTTAGGACTCTTCCTTAGGGTTTCCCCCACCCTTTTAGGCGCATGGGCCCTAGGGGAAATGGCGCCCCAGCCCACTTTGGGCTGGATCCCTTCCCACTTCAGCCCATGGGGCCCTCCGCGATAGGGTGCCCCACCCGGTGGACCGCCGGGACCCTTCCGGTGGTCCCGGTACAATTACGGTGACCCCGAAACTTGTCCCGATGGCCGAAATAGCACTTCCTATATATAATTCTTTACCTCCGGACCATTCCGGAACTCCTCGTGACGTCCGGCATCTCATCCGGGACTCCGAACAACATTCGGTACAGCATATACATAATCCCTATAACCCTTAGTGTCATCGAACCTTAAGTGTGTAGACCCTACGGGCTCGGGAATAATGCAGACATGACCGAGACATCTCTCTCGTCAATAACCAACAGCGGGATCTGGATACCCATGTTGGCTCCCACATGTTCCACGATGATCTCATCGGATGAACCGTGATGTGAAGGATTCAGTCAATCCTGTATACAATTCCCTTTGTCTACCGGTATAGGACTTGCCCGAGATTCGATCGTCGGTATCCCGATACCTTGTTCAATCTCGTTACCGGCAAGTCTCTTTACTCGTTCCGTAACACATCATCCCGTGATCAACTCCTTGGTCACATTGTGCACATTATGATGATGTCCTACCGAGTTGGCCCAGAGATACCTCTCCGTTTACACGGAGTGACAAATTCCAGTCTCGATTCGTCCCAATCCAACAGACACTTTCGGAGATACCCGTAGTGCACCTTTATAGCCACCCAGTTACGTTGTGGCATTTGGTACACCCAAAGCATTTCTACGGTATCCGGGAGTTGCACAATCTCATGGTCTAAGGAAATGATACTTGACATTAGAAAAGCTTTAGCATACGAATTATACGATCTTGTGCTAGGCTTAGGATTGGCTCTTGTCCATCACATCATTCTCCTAATGATGTGATCCCGTTATCAACGACATCCAATGTCCATGGTCAGGAAACCATAACCATCTATTGATCAACGAGCTAGTCAACTAGAGGCTTACTAGGGACATGGTGTTGTCTATGTATCCACACATGTATCTGAGTTTCCTATCAATACAATTCTAGCATGGATTATAAACGATTATTATGAACAATTAAATATAATAATAACTAATTTATTATTGCCTCTAGGGCATATTTCCAACAAGATTCATCAGATTAATTGAAGCCACAAGGAAAACCCATTTACCCAAACCAAGCATGATTAAGAACTAGGAAATATAAGCACTTGTATATGTTTCTCATGTATTAAGTGCAGCCAAATTTGATTTATTCCTCACATGCACAACAATACAAAATTCTACCCACGACAATTGGACATCGCATTGCAGAATTGAACCAAGTAGTTAACTAAACACCACAATAAATGAACTAAACATTAACTGAGCACCACATTGCACAATATAACATTGAACCAAGTAGTTAACTAAACACCACAACAAATGAACCAAACATTAACTGAACACCACATTGCACAATATAACATACTCCTAATAGAAGATCGGAGAGTTAACCAAACAGTTAACTACAACCAATTGTAGCAATTGTATTTGTTTCTCATGTATTTACTATAGCCAAATTCAATTTATTCCTCACATGGTATACAATAACATAATGCACCCACAATTTTGTAAAGATAATTTCGATTTATTTCTCACATGGAAGACAATACAAAATTGCAGCCTGAAGAATTGAACATCACATTTGCAGAATTGAACCAAACAGTTAACTGCAGACGACAACTAATTAAAAAAATAGTTAATAAGCGAGCACCACACTGCACGACATATAGAACATATACACTAGAGCAACAGATTGCATGGTGAAATTAGATAGCACAATTCACTAAATTTTGTGAAGGAAAGGCAGGAGCAGCACAAGCAACGGGTAAACCGAGCATGCTTAACCAGCGTAGCTAGAAAATTGGCAGCCATCGCGACCTCATCCGCGCGTGCAGCCGCGATTGGCTTCTCCGTTGCCAAATGCCGCTTGAGGTCCTGGCTATACTGCGTGCACCATGGCTTAGGCCAGCACTTATTTGGTGGAGGGGTCGGTGATTTGGGTGGAAGGTGTCGCGCTCACGCCGGCGGTCGGGGCATGTGGGATGTGGAAGGAGGAGGAGGATGGGGGTCGGGTGTGGATTACCTGCCTGGATAGAGGAGGCCGAGCAGCGTGAAGGAGGGTCGCCGGTGAGGAGGCGGTGCTGCAAGCAAGGAGTGAAGGTTTCAACTTGGAAGGGAAGGCGGAAAGAGGGGAAATGTGGCTTTTGGTAAGGGGGACAGGGCGGGGAGGTAGATATTTCCGCAGAAGCCGAAAATCTGGAATCGCTTCAGCCAAAAAATGGCGCACAAAGTGTCATCAGACACGGTCCCTTATTCAGATCTGTGTACAATATGTGGACATCACAAACGACTCAGATAGCTTAACTCATGTGTGATGAGTTTGAACGTCAAAAGTTTTGGTTCAAGTTTCCATGGTTACAGTGGTCATCCACGTCATTGCATAATTTGGGTACACAAAGGAGACTACAACACACCCACACTTCTTAATCGAGCAAGTTCAGCAATTAAACAGAGCTAGCTAACCTAAACATTACTCTAACAAATTAAAGATCGGCGCTCTTAATTAAACAAAACATAGTGTACTACTATGGCTGGTGCTCGTCGATCTCCGCCGCCACCTCCATGTCCAGCTCGCGCCCGGCGGTCTCCTGGGGAAGGGGCTTCATCGCATCCATCGCACCATACTCGGCAAGCATCTCGCCATCCGCGTCCGCCATCTCTTTGGAAAAGGCCGCAACGAGCTGGGCATGGGCGGACGCGATCTGGCTTGGACGGGCTCCGTCATTGCAAGGTATGCGGCAGAGGAGCATGTTGGAAATATGCACTAGAGGCAATAATATATTGGTTATTATTATATTTCCTTGTTCATGATAATTTTCTATTGTTCATGCTATAATTGTATTAACTGGAAACCCTAATACATGTGTGAATACATAGATCACAACATGTCCCTAGTAAGCCTCTAGTTGACTAGCTCGTTGATCAATAGATGGTTGTGATTTCCTAACCGTGGACATTGGATGTCGTTGATAATGGGATCACATCATTAGGAGAATGATGTGATGGACAAGACCCAATCCTAAGCATATCACAAGATCGTGTAGTTCGTTTGCTAGAGCTTTTCTAATGTCTAGTATCATTTCCTTAGACCATGAGATTTTGCAACTCTCGGATACCGTAGGAATGCTTTGGGTGTACTAAACGTCACAACATAACTGGGTGGCTATAAAGGTGCACTACAGGTATCTTCGAAAGTGTATGTTGGGCTGGCACGAATCGAGACTGGGATTTGTCACTCCGTATGATGGAGAGGTATCTCTGGGCCCACTCGGTAATGCATCATCATAATGAGCTCAATGTGACTAAGGAGTTGGTCACGAGATCATGGTTTACGGAACGAGTAAAGAGAATTGCCGGTAACGAGATTGAACGAGGTATGGGGATACCGACGATCGAATCTCGGGCAAGTAACATACCGATAGATAAAGGGAATTGGATATGGGATTGATTGAATCCTCGACATGGTGGTTCATCCGAGGTGATCATCATGGAACGTGTTGGAGCCAATATGGGTATCCATATCCCGCTATTGGTTATTGGCCGGAGAGGTGTCTCGGTCATGTCTGCATGGTTCCCGAACTCGTAGGGTCTACACACTTAAGGTACAGTGACGCTAGAGTTGTAACGGGAATAGTATGTGGTTACCGAAGGTAGTTCGGAGTCCCGGATGAGATCCTGGACGTCACGAGGAGCTCCGAAATGGTCCGGAGGTGAAGAGAAATATATTGGACGAAGGGTATTGGAGTCCGGAAGTGTTCTGAGGGTACCAGGCTATGGCCAGGATGACCGAAAGGTGTTTCGGGAGCCCCGACAAGTGTTGCAGGGCCTCATGGGCCAATGTGAGGGGGCAAACCAGCCCGCTAAGGGGTTGTGCGCCACCCTTTTCCCACGTTACCTGGGGAGGTGGGGCGCCTCCACCTGGCTTGGGAGGCAAGCCTCCACCTGCTTGGCTTGGGGGGCAAGTATCCCTAGGGTTTTCCTAGGGAGATCCAATCTGCCCTGGCCGCCGCCCCTTAGGGGAAACCCTAGGGAGCCTCTCCCTCTCCCCTTCCCCCTATATATAGTGAGGGAGTGGGAGGGCAGCCATGACCCTTCCCCTGGTGCAGCCCCTCTCCCTCCTCCAACACCTTCTCCTCCTCCTCCATAGTGCTTGGCGAAGCCTTGCCGGAGAACCACGAGCTCCTCCATCACCACGCTGTCGTGCTGCTGGAGTTCTCCCTCAACTTCTCCGCTCCCCTTTCTGGATCAAGAAGGAGGAGACGTCCCCGGGCTGTACGTGTGTTGAACGCGGAGGCGCCGTTCGTTCAGCGCTTGGACCGGATCTTTCGCGAGTTGAATCGCCGCGAGTACGACTCCATCAACCGCGTTCTTGTAACGCTTCTGCTTAGCAATCTTCAAGGGTACGAAGATGCACTCCCTCTCTCTCGTTGCTAGCATCTCCTTGATTGATCTTGGTGACACGTACGATTTTTTTGAATTATTGCTACGTTCCCCAACAGTGCTATCAGAGCTAGGTCTATGCATAGATTCTTTGCACGAGTAGAACACAAAGTAGTTGTGGGCGATGATTTGCTTGATTTGCTTACCGTAACTAGTCTTATCTTGATTCGGCGGCATTGTGGGATGAAGCGGCCCAGACCGACCTTACACGTACGCTTACGTGAGACTGGTTCCACCGACAGACATGCACTTGATGCATAAGGTGGCTAGCAGGTGTCTGTCTCTCCCACTTTAGTCGGATCGGATTCGATGAAGAGGGTCCTTATGAAGGGTAAATGGCAATTGGCATATCACCGTTGTGGCTTTTGCGTAGGTAAGAAACGTTCTTGCTAGAAACCCATAGCAGCCACGTAAAACATGCAACAACAATTAGAGGACGTCTAGCTTGTTTTTGCAGGGTATGCTATGTGATGTGATATGGCCAAAAGGATGTGATGAATTATATATATATATGATGTATGAGATTGATCATGTTCTTGTAATAGGATTCATGACTTGCATGTCGATGAGTATGACAACCGGCAGGAGCCATAGGAGTTGTCTTAATTTATTGTATGACCTGCGTCTCAATGAAAAACACCATGTAATTACTTTACTTTATTGCTAACTATTAGCCATAGTAGTAGAAGTAATAGTTCGCGAGACAACTTCATGAAGACACGATGATGGAGATCATGATGATGGAAATCATGGTGTCATGCCGGTAACGAAGGTGATCATGCCACGCCTCGAAGATGGAGATCAAAAGGCGCAAGATGATATTGGCCATATCATGTCACTTTATGATCTGCATGTGATGTTTATCATGTTTGCATCTTATTTGGTTAGAACGACGGTAGCATAAATAAGATGATCCCTCACAAAATTTCAAGGAAGTGTTTCTCCTAACTGTGCACCATTGCAAAGGACCATTGTTTCGAAGCACCACGTGATGATCGGGTGTGATAGATTCTAACGTTCCCATACAACGGGTGTAAGCCAGATTTACACATGTGAAACACTTAGGTTGACTTGACGAGCCTGACATGTACAGACATGGGCTTGGAACACAAGAGACCGAAAGGTCGAACATGAGTCGTATAGTAGATGCGATCAACATGCACTACAAAACAAATGCACTCCCGTGATGATACGTGTTTGTCACAGTAGGTCACGTTTTCTGTCATGCATGTACATCCATGAAAAATTTATGACAAAATCAAGATAGTCATACATGTGATGTCGTAGAAGTGTTCCATGACATTACCAACATTATCATCACGGAAGTGTCCACTTCCATGAGGATAAATCGTGCGTCATAGAAGTGCTTTCGTCAAGGGTGACCGACACATGGCATGCACCGTAACGGAATGCCGTTAAGCTATCGGGTCCGGTTTTGGATCCGATAACCCGTTAACAGCCCGGACCAATGGGGATTTTCCACGTGTAAAATCATCATTGGCCGAAGG
Organism: Triticum urartu; assembly: GCF_003073215.2. Taxonomy (NCBI): domain Eukaryota; kingdom Viridiplantae; phylum Streptophyta; class Magnoliopsida; order Poales; family Poaceae; genus Triticum; species Triticum urartu. The sequence goes on along the minus strand of NC_053025.1, from coordinate 433,426,233 downwards.
AAACACAGGTTGCCTCACCGTTGGGACATATGTCATCCACTCATTGGACAGGAGGCGCCTATGATAGGTCGACACGTGGCACGACCTAATAGTGGCCCATTCCGGTGAAAAAGGCCGGCCCAGTAAAAAATAGCAGGCCGGCCCATATAAGGCATACTTGTGTCAGGTCCATTTAAGCCCACGACCCATACGAGATGTGCCAATTCGGCCCGTTAAAGATTTGACACCATTGCATCCCATCGTAAGTTCGAGCCCGTTAACAGCCCGCTATATATTTGGGCTCAATATCGGCCCGATGAGATTTTGGCATGTTAACGGCCCATTCAGTGGATGGGCCAATTTTCACGATGTACATCTTTCGGCATTTTAGCAACCCATTTAAATATTGGGATAATTTCCTGCCCGGTGTGTCTTTTAGCCTGTTGACGGCCCATAAATCAGTTGGGCCATTTGTAGTCGGACCTGAGTTTCGGCCTTTTAGCGACCCATTTAAGTGTTGGGCCAATTTCCGGCCCGGTGTGTCTTTCAGCCTGGTGACGGCCCATATATCTGTTGGGCCATTTGTAGTCGGACCTGAGTTTTGGCCTTTTAGCGACCCATTTCAGTGTTGGGCCAATTCTCGGCCCTGTGTGCCTTTCAGCCCGTTAACGGACCATAAATGAGTTGGGCCATTTGTAGTCGGACCTGAGTTTTGGCCTTTTAATGGCCCATGCCCTTCATGGTCCAATACCAGCCCGGTTTCTCTTTCGGCATGCTAAAGGCCCACAACACAGTTGGGCCATTTACAATACGACCTGACTTTCAGCCTCTTAGCGGCCCATGCTCTTCATGGTCCAGTACAAGCCCGCTATCTCTTTCGGCCTACTAAAGGCCCACAGTATAGTTGGGCCATATGTAGCCCGAACTTAGTAACGGCCTGTTAACGGCCCGTGAAATCAATTGGGCCCACCTGTTGCCGCTTCGATGTCAGCCTGTTAACAACCAGGGAGTTAAGAGGGCCGACCATTAACTTTCGGCCTAGTAACGGCCCATTAACTTAATGGGCCCACTAAAGTTCGTACATGTCTTTAGGCCAAATTAGATAATTTGAGCCCATTACGACGAGAAATTATGCACAGGACCAAAAGCGATCAAGGAAAGGTACGGCATACAGGGAAAACGTTACTCATCCAGCATATATTACAGGAAATTACATCCACTAGACAATCAAAGATTGATGCCAGTGCAAATAAATGAATAGAACCTAACGATCTACAACGTCACAATCTGCAACCTCAGCATGGATGACGCCCATAAGCATGTGGGAAATTTCTTGCTGCTTTGCTACACTGTCTCTGAAAACATTGATCAGTTGTTGTGTCGCACGACTCTGCACCTATGATTCCTCCACCATTTCCATCATTCCTTCAGCCATTAATTGGTTCACAAACATACATTTTTTTGTTGCATTCAAGACAGAGGATACTGAACAGATTCAGATGGCAAGTTTGCCAGGCTTGTATTATTGATAGTGGAGAGTGTCTCGACCACTTCATCATAACATAAATTAGGAGGGGAACCAAACAGATTAATCATGAGTTATTGGCATATTGCCTGGCCTAATTTATTGGAAAGGAACAATGGGGTTGCCTTGCTGTTTTCAGAGTTTGTCTTCTTATCTTCAGCAGCCTGCACCAAATTAAGACACTAGCATTGCTATCATTGGCCAAGTCAGATAATAGGAAAGCAACATTGGCACAACAAACGTTTGGGCAACTAGCCAACACCAAATTAACACAATATGGCACAGCTATCCTCAGCCAGGTAAGGTAATACGAAAGCAACATTGACACAATGAATGAATGGGAACCAGACCAGCACTACAATTTAGTAATGTGCATGATATGAGATAGTACACTCATGCAGCTCAGTATGAAAAACTACCAGGCAGTTTTCTTTACAAAAATCAACATTGGCGCCTTTAACATTTTGCTACAACTAATTTTAGATCAAAAAAGGTTGGATTCACACCGATTAACAAAATACATGCTAATGTAAAAATATAGTGATATACAACAGGTACTTACATCAGCATTGGAGCATAGAGAATTCCCGCAAGATATTTTCCTCAAATACAATCCCAATGAAGGAAATATTCTATCATTTAACCTTATTTTCGAAAAGAGAGATGGGTAAGAAACATGTAGAAAATATGATCAGAATGCTATAAAATTTCATGATGCGAGAATACGCACACGCTTCTTAGAATGGAGTTTACATTCTTTTGGTGGACTGGAGTGGACTAGTTCTTTAGCCACTGGAATCTGCTTATTATCAGTGGGAGTTGGGTTTCTCTGTGCTGGAGCAGTATCTATGCAAAATGGAGTTGGTTTATTATCTCATGGCATTTGGGTCTTTTGCAAAGACCTGGTTTGTAATCCTTCAGATTCTAACATAGCCGTCTTCCCCTTGCATGCCTTAAATAGAAGAATGGTGCTTCAATTATAAAACATGCTATGTTAGAGATGGAATAGGTACTGAAGAATAGAAAGGCATGACATATTGACATGTATTCCCTCCACCCGGAAATAAATGGATGGGTCTAGGCGTATTTCAGTTCTAGATACATCCAGTTTTATCCATTTCTGCGACATGTAATCCGGACGGAGGGAGTATGATGTAAGAGCTAGGGATACGACAGGAGAACACAGTAAAAAAACACTAAAACCCCACTACATAACCAAAGTAATCAAACCCACTGATATGAGATAGTACACTCATGCAACTCAGGATGCAAAACTACCAGGCAGTTTTCCTTACAAAAATCAACATTGTGGCCTTTAATCATACATTTTGCTACAACTAAATTTAGATCAGATAAAGGTTGGATTCACGCCGATTAACAAAATACATGCTGATGTAAAAATATAGTGATATACAACAGGTACTTACATCTGCATTGGAGTACAGAG